>NC_047573.1:3110000-3222500 GCF_011004845.1 Esox lucius
AGACCAGAGCTCTAGTCCCACACATCATGCAGTACTTTAGGCCAGTGGTTCTCAACCCACTTCTAGCTGGTCTGGGTCTACTAATCCTCAAGCCCTTGATGGTTCTAGACTACAGCTAAGGTGTGAAATGTCTGGGAGTCCCCAAAGACTGGGTTGAAAACCATTGCTTGAAACCAGGACACATGAAATAAGGTGACATTCTGGGTGTTTCATTAGACCCCTTGATGTAATTCCTTGGTTCTTGCTGTGTGTGTTTGTGGGGGGGGGGTGTGTGTGTTTAGTACTAAATCTTCCAGATGGGGGGATCCCAGTGTGTCTGGCACCAAACCTCCCTGCAGAGCTCATCCTGTGATCACTAAGCCACCCCCATCCAACACCCCCACCATCCACACAGGCAGGTGTGTGTCCAAGTGTTACAAATATGATGTGTGTGTGAGGGAGGTGGGGATTGTGCTCACTATATACCCACTATATACCTGGTTGGTCCAGTGGATGAGGTGTGGGCAGATCCTGGTTGGTCCAGTGGATGAGGTGTGGGAGGACCCTGGTTGGTCCAGTGGATGAGGTGAGGGCGGACCCTGGTTGGTCCAGTGGATGAGGTGAGGGCGAACCCTGGTTAGTCCATTGGATGAGGTGAGGGCAGACCCTGGTTGGTCCAGTGGATGAGGTGAGGGTGGACCCTGGCCGGGAGGTACATAGCCCCACAGTCAAAATTATTGCTCATCCCTGAATAAACTCAAAACCCTCCACCATGGAAATACAGGCTATTGAATATGTACCACAGGTACACAAGAATAGTACAACACACATTGGTATATATCATGGTATAGTGGTATATATTGTTATATATTGGTATATTTTGTGGTATATTGATCTTTATTAGTATATATTATGGTATAGTGGTGTTTATTGTTTTACATTGTTTATTGGTATGTTGAATGTTGGTATCTACTGCTCTGGAAAAAATTAAGAGACCACTTCACCGTTTTCTTTTCAAAAAGTTGAAAATGAATGTTTTGAATGAAGAACAGAAAGGTTAAAATTAAGAAACCACTGCAAATTGAACGGTTCTGTTCCTCACTCAAAATTTCCTTTTCAATTTTTCTGAAATAATATCATTCAAAACTTATTTGATATACTGCCGATTTTTCAGGTTTTCCCACTTACAAAGCATGTAGAAGTCTGTAATTTTTATCATAGGTACTCTTCAACTGTGAGTGACAAAAATCCAGAAAATCACATTGTATTATTTTTAAGTAATTCATTTGCATTTTATTGCATGACATAAGTATTTGATACATCAGAAAAGCCGAATTTTATACTTCTTGACCAGGTTTGCACACACTGCAGCATGGATTTTAACCCACTCCTCCATACAGATCTTCTCCAGATCCTTCAGGTTTCAGGGCTGTTGCTGAGCAATATGGACTTTCAGCTCCCTCCAAAAATGTCCTATTAGGTTCAGGTCTGGAGACTGACTAGGCCACTCCAGGACCTTGAGATGCTTCTTACGGAGCCACTCCTTAGTTGCCCTGACTGTGTGTTTCGGGTTGTTGTCATGCTGGAAGACCCAGCCATGACCCATCTTCAATGCTCTTACTGAGGGAAGGAGGTTGTTGGTCAAGATATCGCGATGCATGGCCCCATCCATCCTCCCCTCAATGCGGTGCAGTCGTCCTGTCCCCTTTGCAGAAAAGCATCCCCAAAGAATGATGTTTCTACCTCCATGCTTCACAGTTGGGATGGTGTTCTTGGGTTTGTACTCATCCTTCTTCTTCCTCCAAACACAGCGAGTGGAGTTTAAACCAAAAAGAACTTCAGACTGGCCTGGACCTGCGCTGGCTTGAACAGGGGGACCTTTGTGTGCGCTGCAGGATTTTATTTCATGACGGCGTAGTGTGTTACTAATGGTTTTCTTTGAGACTGTGGTCCCAACTCTCTTCAGGTCATTGACCAGGTCCTGCCTTGTATTTCTGGGCTGATCCCTCACCTTCCTCATGATCACTGATGCCCCACGAGGTGAGATCTTGCATGGAGCCCCAGACCGAGGGAGATTGACCTTCATCTTGAACTTCTTCCATTTTCTAATAATTGCGCAAACAGTTGTTGCCTTCTCACCAAGCTGCTTGCCTATTGTCTTGTAGCCCATCCCAGCCTTGTGCAGGTCTACAATTTTATCCCTGATGTCCTTACACAGCTCTCTGGCCTTGGCCATTGTGGAGAGGTTGAAGTCTGTTTGATTGAGTGTGTGGACAGGTGTCTTTTATACAGGTAACGAGTTCAAACATGTGCAGTTAATACATGTAATGAGTGGAGAACAGGAGGGCTTCTTAAAGAAAAACTAACAGGTCTGTGAGAGCCGGAATTCTTACTGGTTGGTAGGTGATCAAATACTTATGTCATGCAATAAAATGCAAATTAAAATTAAATTATGGTTTGTAAGTAGGAAAACCTGCAAAATCGACAGTGTATCAAATACGTGTTCTCCCCACTGTATATGTTGTGATATATTACTGTTTTTTTGTGTTGTGTCACATCTGTACACCTCATACTACATTATGAAAATTGCTGAACTATCTGACAAGGTTTGCTCAGGTTTACGGGGGGCACAGAGGTGAAGCTTCAAGTTTGAAAAGTTATCTTCATATAATGCACCAGGCAAACTACTGCACAGAAGGAAGTTCTAACTGTGTGTGTCAAACAAGATCAGACCACGGTCACAAGTTTAGAGGATGTCTTCACCCAAGAATGAATGACAAAACTGAGTGTTTTATCCAATGGGATTCAAACCCACAACCCTGGTGGCGCAGGGACCAAACTCCAAAGCCTGAGGTACACCTGATTAAAGGAAAGTGGATTAGACAGGTCATTTGCATAGCTTCTTACAATAAAAGCACATACATATGTGGGAATGTGTGTGTGTGTGTGTGTGTCAAAGGTATATTGCTTTAAATCCCATTGGTGTCCAATATCCAGTAATCAGAGCACATATGGCTTTGTGTCCTGTACACACACACACACACACAAATGGTGTCGGATTCATCCTTCACTATCTGGGTAAATCAATTCATGAGGCGGTCTGGAGTCATCAGCATCATATCAGCTACATCCTGATACACACACCTACCATTAACACACACACACACCTGCCATTAACACACACACATCTGCCATTAACACACACACACACACACCTGCCATTAACACACACAAACACCTGCCATTATCACACACACCTGCCATTAACACACACACATCTGCCATTAACACACACACACCTACCATTAACACACGCACACCTGCCATTAACACACACACACACCTGCCATTATCACACACACACCTGCCATTAACACACACACATCTGTCATTAACGCACACAAACACCTGCCATTAATACACACACACCTGCCATTAACACACACAAACATCTGCCATTAACACACACACCTGCCATTAACACACACATACACACCTGCCATTAACACACACAAACACCTGCTAGGCTCACACACAATGAAATAACCATACACACATACACACACAACGTCATATCCTTATCACCCTGACCCACACACACACACACACACACACACACACACACGGCAGCGTGGGGTCAGCTGCACCAACAGACAGCGTGGGTTTTATTGATCAACGCCCTGGCTAGAGGAGCCCTCAGTGGTAGTTAACCTAGGGGCCAGGCCTCTGTCTTACGTTCATCAGTTCACATCAAGGGCTAATGAAACACATAGAGTGTGTGATTAAAACCCCTTTATGGCAAACCAGAGTCTTAAAAAGCCATAAAGCTAAAACAGCACATATTCATGTTCATGAACGCTGAGAAGAGGGCAGATTAGGAGTGTTCCAGGGAGATCACTGAATTTACACTCCAATAATACTCGTTTGTCCGGTTAACCAAAACGTGAAATAATGACCTGTTTTGGGATCAATCCATTACTCCGGAGACATTCATGCCAGTGCAAGTCGCTGGTCTAATTGATGTTAACAAATACACCCTGAGTATGTAAATCCCTTCACACTATCCAAAACAATAAACTAAATCAGTCAGAATGAACACCTGAACGTGACTGTAGATGGCACCTACATGGCACACCAAGACGGGCAGGCAGATAGAGACAGACTAACAGGGTCTGACAGACAGGCAGACAAACCGGGACAGACAGACCAATAAACAGACAGACAAAGGGAGGGAGAGCGCCATATTTATTGTGTTATTATAGACAGTTTGGACTTCCAAAGAGCAGCAGTTTGTCCAGTGCACTCTCAGGAAGAATATGAAACATCACATACGCCCCACCGAAAACACAAATCAGAAAAACAGAGCTCCAAGAAATGAATGGACACACACACACACACACCTACACACATAGAAACATTTGCAATGATGAGAGCAGGAAGGAGAAATACTCAACGGGGGTAAAGCACTAGAGGAGCCTGAGAAAGGAGCACAAAGAAAAGTCTGAGTGATAGAAAGTGAAGGGGGAGAGCTGAGGCAATGGATCGAGGTCTGAAATAAATGTGAAATGAATGCAGTCAATCCCTCCACCTCCATTTGTTCTCTCTACCATTCAGCCCGTAGTCCCCCCCTTATGTAATCCATCTGTTCTCACAGACCTCCACCCCCCCTTCTGCTCTCTCCTTTTCTCCCCTCAGAGTCTCTCATTTCTACTGCCACACCCCTGCTCCTTTTCCCGGGTCCTCCATCACCCCTGCGTTGTAGTTTCACATCAACCTGTGGTCAGCCTGTGGTCCGCTTGTGTTCAACAAACTGAAAATATGTGTTGGATTTCAACTCTGTCCCTCGAATAATGTGTACACCTAACCTAGAGAACAGACGAGGAGAGGGGAAGACGAGAGGTTCTAGGTGTTCAATTAAATGGCTGTATGAATGATTTACAGTCCATATTGAAGGGAAACATCAGTAGGTGTATTATTGATATACAGTGCGTATTGAAGAGGAACATCAGTAGGTGTATTATTGATTTACAGTGCATATTGAAGGGGAACATCAGTAGGTGTATTATTGATATACAGTGCTTATTGAAGGGGAACATCAGTAGGTGTATTATTGATTTACAGTGCTTATTGAAGGGGAACATCAGTAGGTGTATTATTGATTTACAGTGCATATTGAAAGGGAACATCAATAGGTGTATTATTGATTGACAGTGAATATTGAAGGGGAACATCAGTAGGTGTATTATTGATTTACAGTGTGCATTGAACGGGAACATCAGTAGGTGTATTATTGATTTACAGTGCGTATTGAAAGGGAACATTGGTTGGGTTTTGTTTGTTAGTTTAGGAAAATGTACCTATCTGGTGATTATTGGAATGGATTTTTGTAAGACTTAGGTATGTTGCCATGGGGACACGAAAGAGTGAAATAGAGACAGGTAGGAGAGAGAGATGGTGGGAGGGAGTGTGAAAAGGAGATGTGAGTTTAGATGTCAGGTTGTAGGGTCTCACAGCCCATAACACAAAAATATTTGTAACATACAAAAACACAAAACTTAAAAGTAATTGATGTATATGTGTTTCAGAACCTTTGCCATGTAGCTCAAAATGTAGCTCATGTGCCTGCTGTGTCCACGGATCATCAAGACCACCCCATGAAGTTACTCTCCAAGACTGAAGACAACATGAAAACATTTGATAAACGAACACACCAATGACCAGATCTGAGACTAACAAACTCTGTTCAATGAAATTAATGTCTTGCGTAAGAAAAATGAAAACACTAGAGACAGATTGTACAATAGGACGAATGTACAATAGGAGAACAAATCTAGTGACACTGACTCATGCAAACAGCTTTTTAAACATTGCAAGCGGAATTACCTGCTGTTCACTGACAACCACATAGAAAACCATGACAACAATCAGCTGTTGGATAATGACCTTTGATGCTGTCAATTGCTGGATTCCCGACTGACCCAACTAAATGCATGCGTGATTTGGTAAAAAGAAATTAAAAGCATTACAAAATAAATATAAGCTATTGATCTTTGGTTGTTTAATAATCCATTTGTTTAGTAGACCAGTAAACAGCGAAAATAATTAACTGGCTAGTGGAGAAGGGGCTCTAGCCAGTATTCTATTACTAATTCATACTGCCTCCTACCACTTTGTATGCATTTATGGGGTTTTTCCCTCAGTTTTACGTCTCCAGTTTTGCCACTTTCAGATTTTCTTTTGAAGCAAACTTTAAATATACAAAGAGTATTATGTCTACAACAACTTGGTTAATATTTAAGTAATGTAATAGTCTCATTTATAACGATCATCAGGGTTGGCTCCAGGCATAAGTGACACAGTTTGGACCGGAAAAGGTTGGACACTGACACAAGTTTTGTTGTTTTGGCTGTTTACCCAAATACAGCTATGGAAAAATTTAAAGACCACTGCACCTTTTTCTTTCCTTTCCAAAAAAGATGAAAAGGAAAGTTTTGAGTGTGGATCTGTAGAGTTCAATTGGCACTGCTCTCTAAATTTTAACTCTTCTGTTCCTCACTCAAAATCTTCCTTTTCAACTTTTTTGGAAAGGAAAGTAAAAGGTGCAGTTGTCTCTTACTTTTTTCCAGAGCTGTATATTCAAGTTACAGTTAAATAATGGATATGGGCTCAAAGTGCAGTCTCTCAGCTTTAATTTGCAGGGGTATTCACATCCACATTGGAGGAAGGGTTTAGGAACAACAGCTCTTTATTATGTTGCCCCCTCTTCTTCAAGGGACCCAAAGTAATTGGACAGTTGACTCAAAAGGTGTTTCGTGGACAGGTGTGGGCTTTTCCTTTGTTATTTCTTCATCAATTAAGCAGGTGAAAGGTCTGGAGTTGATTACAGGTGTGGCATTCACATTTGGAAGCTGTTGCTGTGAACCCACAACATGCGGTCCAAGGAGCTCTCAATGCAAGTGAAGCAGGCCATCTTTAGGCTGCAAAAAATTCCATCAGAGAGATAGCAGGAACATTAGGAGGGGCCAGATCAACAGTTTGGTACGTTCTGAGATAAAAAGAATGCACTGGTGAGGTCTGCAACACAAAAAGACCTGGACATCCACAGAAGACAACAGTGGTGGATGATCATAGGATTCTTTCCATGGTAAAGAAAAACCCCTTCACAACATCCGGCCAAAAAGAAGAACACTCTCCAAGAGGTAGGCATATCATTATCCAAGTCTACCTTAAAGAGAATAATTAATGAGAGCAAATACAGAAGGTTCACCACAAGGTGCAAACCATTCATAAGCCTCAAGAATAGAAAGGCCAGATTTTGCCAAAAAACATCTAAAAAAGCTAGTCCAGTTCTGGAACAGCATTCTTTGGAATGGTGAAACTAAGATCAACCTGTACAAAAGTATGGAGAAGGCTTGAAATAGCTCATTATCCAAAGCAGACCACATCATCTGTAAAACACGGTGGAGGCAGTGTGATGGCATGGGCATGCACTGGGTCACTAGTGTTTATTGATGATGTGACAGAAGACAGAAGCAGCCGGGTGAATTCTGAAGTGTATAGGGATATATTGTCTGTTCAGATTCAGCCAAATTAAGTGAACTTGATTGGACAGTGCAGCACTTTACAGATGGACAGTGACCCAAATCATACTGCAAAAGCAACCCAGTGTTTTTTTAGGGCAAAGAAATGGAATATTCTGCAACGGCCGAGTCGATCACCAAATCTCAACCCGATCGAGCATGTATTTCACTTGCTGATGACTAAACTTGATGCAGAAAGATCCACGAACAAACAACAACAGAAGACAGCTGCAGTAAAAGCCTGGCAAAGCCTCACAAAGGAGGAAACCCAGCATTTGGTGATGTCCATGTGTTCCAGACTTCAAGCAGGCATTGCCTGCAAAGGATTCTCAGCAAAGTATTAAAAATGAACATTTTATTTATGATTTTCTTAATTTGTCCAATTACATTTGAGCCCCTGAAATAAGAGGACTGTGTATGAAAGTGGTTGCAATTCCTAAACGTTTCCTACAATTATTTTGTTCAACCCCTTGAATTGAGGCTGAATGTTTGCACTTCAATTGCATCTCGGTTGTTTCATTTCAATTCCATTGTGATGGTGTACAGAGCCAAAATTAGAAAATGATGTCACTACATTTAGGTCCAGAAATATATTGTGTCCAAATATTTCCGAACCTAACTCTAGTTGACTGCTTTCCAATTACTTTTGCGTCTCCCATGAAGCTCTCCGACTTCCCCTGGGGAGGTGTGCCTCACACTTTGAAAAAGATCTCCGACTTCCCCTGGGGAGGTGTGCCTCACACTTTGAAAAAGATCTCCGACTTCCCCTGGGGAGGTGTGCCTCACACTTTGAAAAAGATCTCCGACTTCCCCTGGGGAGGTGTGCCTCACACTTTGAAAAAGATCTCCGACTTCCCCTGGGGAGGTGTGCCTCACACTTTGAAAAAGGTCTCCGACTTCCCCTGGGGAGGTGTGCCTCACACTTTGAAAAAGATCTCCGACTTCCCCTGGGGAGGTGTGCCTCACACTTTGAAAAAGATCTCCGACTTCCCCTGGGGAGGTGTGCCTCACACTTTGAAAAAGATCTCCGACTTCCCCTGGGGAGGTGTGCCTCACACTTTGAAAAAGATCTCCGACTTCCCCTGGGGAGGTGTGCCTCACACTTTGAAAAAGATCTCCGACTTCCCCTGGGGAGGTGTGCCTCACACTTTGGAAAACCCCTGATTTAGAACCTAATCAATTGATTGGACATGATTTAGAAAGGCACACAGCTGTAAGGTCCCACACTTCACAGTGTATGTCAGAGCAAAAACCAAACCGTGAAGTCCAAGGAACTCTCTGTAGACCTCTGAGGACCTTCCCCAGGAACAGATCTGGGGAAGGTTATAGAAAATTACTAAAGCACTGAAAATTCCCAGGAGCACAGTGGACTGAAAAAAATTATATCTGGAACCATCAAGACTCTTCCCGAGAGCTGCCTGTCCGGTTAAACTAAGTAACTGTGCATGATGGGCCTTGGTCAGGAAGGTGACCAAGAACCCAATGATCACTCTAATAGAGCTTCAGAGTTTCGCTGCAAGAACCCAATGATCACTCTAATAGAGCTTCAGAGTTTCGCTGCAAGAACCCAATGATCACTCTAATAGAGCTTCAGAGTTTCGCTGCAGAGAAAAGGAAATCATTCAGAAGGACCATCGCCTCTGCAGCACTCCATCAACCGTGGCGCCTGAATGTCAATCGCAACGTCTAGCAAAAACAACGTAACGCTCAGCAAGCATGGAAGAAGAATGGAAGAAAATCACCAAATCTGGTAGAGTCATAGCCAGGGGCTTTTTTACATTACAATACATTTTCTGAGACTTATCGAAGGAGACTTGAGATGCTAGATTATTTGGTTGTGTAAGCTTGCAGATTCAATAACTTGAGACCTCACCTTCCGAAGTAGTGTGTGAAACATTTTTGAAAGACCCCCCCCCCCCCCGAGCCAATTAAGTGGGAAACATATCAGGTGTCTGTGTAGTGCACAGACATATTCCCTCAACTGGTGTGCTCAATCCTGCGTTAAGTGGTACATCTTCAACATGCCAATGTAAATTCAAAATCAGAGGAAACTGAACTAAGATAAGTTCATCTAGCATTTCATTGTCTCTTTTTGGAATGTAAATAAGCCCTTAAGAAGTCTTGAAGCTGTGATCACTGCCAAAGGCACTTTTACAAAGCATTGAATAAAGAATCTGAATACTTATGCACATGAGATATTTCATTTTTCATTGACACTTTCGCCTTTCATTATCGGGGTACTGGGTAATGATTGATGACAAAAAAGAATTGTTTAAACTATTATATTATATTATAAATGTAGTCTATAACAGGACAAAATGTGGAGAAAGTAAAGGGGACAGAACCCTAGCCAAATGTCCCAGACACACATCCAGACCATATGACTAATAGACTGTATGTTCGGAATTATCCATACTGCCATGTACTCTCACTGCTTGTTCCTCATTCTCTCCTCCCTGTGTCTTTGTCTCTATCTCTCTCCTCCCTGTGTCTTTGTTTCTATCTCTCTCCTCCCTGTGTCTTTGTTTCTATCTCTCCTCCCTGTGTCTTTGTTTCTATCTCTCTCCTCCCTGTGTCTTTGTTTCTATCTCTCTCCTCCCTGTGTCTTTGTTTCTATCTCTCTCCTCCCTGTGTCTTTGTCCCTATATCTCTCCTCCCTGTGTCTTTGTTTCTATCTCTCTCCTCCCTGTGTCTTTGTCTCTATCTCTCTCCTCCCTGTGTCTTTGTCTCTATCTCTCTCCTCCCTGTGTCTTTGTTTCTATCTCTCTCCTCCCTGTGTCTTTGTTTCTATCTCTCTCCTCCCTGTGTCTTTGTTTCTATCTCTCTCCTCCCTGTGTCTTTGTTTCTATCTCTCTCCTCCCTGTGTCTTTGTTTCTATCTCTCTCCTTCCTGTGTCTTTGTTTCTATCTCTCTCCTCCCTGTGTCTTTGTCTCTATCTCTCTCCTCCCTGTGTCTTTGTCCCTATATCTCTCCTCCCTGTGTCTTTGTTTCTATCTCTCTCCTCCCTGTGTCTTTGTTTCTATCTCTCTCCTCCCTGTGTCTTTGTTTCTATCTCTCTCCTCCCTGTGTCTTTGTTTCTATCTCTCTCCTCCCTGTGTCTTTGTTTCTATCTCTCTCCTCCCTGTGTCTTTGTCCCTATCTCTCTCCTCCCTGTGTCTTTGTTTCTATCTCTCTCCTCCCTGTGTCTTTGTTTCTATCTCTCTCCTCCCTGTGTCTTTGTTTCTATCTCTCCTCCCTGTGTCTTTGTTTCTATCTCTCTCCTCCCTGTGTCTTTGTTTCTATCTCTCTCCTCCCTGTGTCTTTGTTTCTATCTCTCTCCTCCCTGTGTCTTTGTTTCTATCTCTCTCCTCCCTGTGTCTTTGTTTCTATCTCTCTCCTCCCTGTGTCTTTGTTTCTATCTCTCTCCTCCCTGTGTCTTTGTTTCTATCTCTCTCCTCCCTGTGTCTTTGTTTCTATCTCTCTCCTTCCTGTGTCTTTGTTTCTATCTCTCTCCTCCCTGTGTCTTTGTCTCTATCTCTCTCCTCCCTGTGTCTTTGTTTCTATCTCTCTCCTCCCTGTGTCTTTGTTTCTATCTCTCTCCTTCCTGTGTCTTTGTTTCTATCTCTCTCCTCCCTGTGTCTTTGTTTCTATCTCTCCTCCCTGTGTCTTTGTTTCTATCTCTCTCCTCCCTGTGTCTTTGTCTCTATCTCTCTCCTCCCTGTGTCTTTGTTTCTATCTCTCTCCTCCCTGTGTCTTTGTCCCTATCTCTCTCCTCCCTGTGTCTTTGTTTCTATCTCTCTCCTCCCTGTGTCTTTGTTTCTATCTCTCTCCTCCCTGTGTCTTTGTCCCTATATCTCTCCTCCCTGTGTCTTTGTCCCTCTATCTCTCTCCTCCCTGTGTCTTTGTTTCTATCTCTCTCCTCCCTGTGTCTTTGTTTCCCCCAGTGTCTATCTCTTTCTTACTCCCTGCTTCTCTCTTAGTGTCTCTATCCCACCTTCCCCTCTTCAACCATCAGACAGTGCTCTAGCAGAGCGAAGAGGGTTTGAGGATTGTCCTCATAAATTGTCTGTGCGTCAGTGAATTTTGTGTGCATATGTCTGTGTGTGCGTATCTAAATGTGTGTGTGTGTGTCAGGGTGTGTGTATCTGTGTGTGTGTGTCAGGGGGTGTGTGTGTGTTAGGGTGTGTGTGTGTGAGTGTGTCAAGGTGTGTGTGTGTGTGTCAGGGTGTGTGTGTGTGTGTCAGGGTGTGTGTGTGAGTGTGTCAGGGTGTGTGTATCTGTATGTGTGTCAGGGTGTGTGTATCTGTGTGTGTGTGTGTGTGTGTCAGGGTGTGTGTGTGTGTATCTGTGTGTGTGTGTGTCAGGGTGTGTGTCAGGGTGTGTGTCAGGGTGTGTGTGTGTGTGTGTCAGGGTGTGTGTGTGAGTGTGTCAGGGTGTGTGTATCTGTGTGTGTGTGTGTGTCAGGGTGTGTGTGTGTGTGTCAGGGTGTGTGTGTGAGTGTGTCAGGGTGTGTGTATCTGTGTGTGTGTGTGTGTGTCAGGGTGTGTGTGTGTGTGTCAGGGTGTGTGTGTGTGTCAGCGTGCGTAAGGGTGAGCAGTAAATAACAGTGGGTCCCGCCGCCACCCGCACACTGCCGACAAGTTTTCCGCCACGCAAGATTACCCAGGATACTCCAGGAGGAACGGCTGCTTCCCTTGTGTGGACGGAGGAATGAGGTAGAGGAGGGGCGAGAGAAATGATGGGAGGGAGAAGGAGGTGGAGTGAGGAGAAGGGGGGTCAGGATAAATGAAAAGAAGAGAGCTGAGATGAGAAGCTCTGTCTGTTTTCAGACCTCCTGCACCCATTGATTTAAATGGATGGGTGTCTTTACTTATCTGTAACAGTAGCTGTTTGTCTCTCTCTCCTCTCAGTAATAACAGATTGCTCACCCCACACACACACACACACACACACACACACACACCAAAACCAACAAGGTATCACCAATTCACTCCACTCTCAAATGTTTCCTTGAGAAGAACAGCTTATCTATTCAACAAAGCATGGTGCCTGCCCAAGGATGGTTAGGAATTAATGGTTAAGATTAGGGCAAAGGTAAGGGTTAAAGCTAGGATTAAGGTTGGGGTTAATGTTAGGGTTAAGGTTAGGTTTAGGTATGAATTCCACAGGTAAATGTTTGGGTTGACTCTGCTTTATTGCATCGCCCTAAGCAGCACTGCAGGTATTTCATGTATAATTGCATAAGTATTCACCCCTAAGTGTCTTTAGAAATCACATAATGAGTTGAATGGAGTCAGGTGGATGCAGTGGTCTTTATCATGTTTTCATGTTAAATAAGACCCACAGTTGTCCATCCATTTCTTCAAAAGATGGTTCTTGAAAAGCACCAATCAGGGTTTGATAGCACAAGGAAGTGGTATGAAGACATTTCTAGCCATGAGAACCAGGCTCTGTGGAACGTTGTACGTGAAACCCTGTGCACAAGTTTAGAAATGAGTTCTGAGACAAAGGACAAAGCATGAAGTAAAAACAGTTTTGGGTGAGACACATCTCCGATCCAACTGGAAAGGTGTTTCTGCCCTGACATACATTTATGGGCCTGAAAGGTCTATTGTGGGAACATTTGGAGGTCTTTATTTTGGTGAGCCCAGCCACGTCAGTACATGACTCATGCACACAATGAGACAGCAAAATGAATCTCAGAATTTGAACTTTTTGACCAACACAACTGTCTGGAGGGTGCATCAACATTACAAGTGGAAAATGAGATCTGACATGCTAAAAAAATAATCACATCACAGCGCTCACTAACTAACCTCATGACCAGTTTTACAGTCATGTAGTGTACACACTTTCCCCATCAGTACTAACATCTAACAGAGACATGGATGTGGTGTGAAGCATCTGCACCCACACACACACACACACACACTCACACAAACAAATTCACACACACACAAACAAATTCACACACACACACACACCCAGACCAGACATCTCTAACTGGCCCCATTTTTCTTCTGTTTTTCCTCCCCACAATCATGCACTCACTTTTCTTTGAGCTCATCGGTGCCCTTTTCAATTTTTCTCCCCTCCCTCCCACTCTCTCCCACTCTCTCCCATTCATTACTCCCTCGCTCTCTATTTCACTCCCTACCTCGTTCTCTCTCTACATCTCTATCTCTGTGACACTCACTTTCCCTCTCTCTCCGTCACTCTCTTCCTCCATCCCCCTCCTTTGTTCTCTTGCTATCCTTCGCTCTCTCTCACTCCGTCACTCTCTCTCTCCGTCACTCTCTCTCTCCATCACTCTCTTCTATCTCTCCCTCTCCTACACCTTTGTGCCCCTCAGCAGAATGTGAATACATAACTGACCCAACGTCTTTCCTCTATTCCATCCTTTCATTCCTCTCCTTTTCCTTTTCATCTTCATTCCTTCTTCATCCATTTCTTCCTCTTCTTCCGACCAGTCCTCCACATCCTTGTCGTCTTCTTCCCCATCCTGCTTTTCCTCCTCCACCTTCCTGCCCAGCCAGCTGTGGTCAACTCCTCATGTTGCCTTGCCCAGCTGTGGTAAAGACTAGTGAAAGCTAAACCGCTCAGTGCTTCTTTTCATCTCCAGAGGAGGAACTTTACAGTAAAGGATAGAAAAGAGAAGGTCAATAGCTCGGTAAGAAAAGACAGAATTTAACTTCTGAAATGTGTGTGTGTGTGTACTAGTGTTATCATGTAATAATTGGACAGGTAGATGAAGTGTTGCGGTGAAGAGTGAAGGTCAGTGGGGTCAATAGCTGTGGTATAAAGCACGCCTGTATGGAGCCAGTCTGGAGCACACACACACACGCACACACACACACACACACACACACACACACATAAACATTCCATATCACAACACAGTCAATACCATCCAGAGTGAGTCCTCAAGCAGGACACTGACCAGATCAATAATCTGAAAATGGTTACACATCCAAACTATTAAATACTTTATTGATCTCCTCGGCGATCTGCAACCTAGCGTCCATAAAGACATAATCTATGGGAATTTGATCTTTCTGTCCTGTTAGGCTGGCTACAGAAAACATCTCCATCGAAGAATCATTAGACCGGCCGTATATGTCAATCGTGACCAATAAATCCAGCCACCTGAACAGTGTCCTTGCCTGTGAGGTTCAGCAGCCATCCATCAGTTCCATAGAGACTAGTGAGCCTAAGCTCACCACATAAAGCCAGCTACAAACTGTAAACCAATTACCCACAACTCTACAACACCCACAACTCTACTCTCCTTGCAACTGGATATACACTGCTCAAAAAATTAAGGGAACACGTAATCATCACAGTATAACACCAAGTAATTTAAATTTCAGGGAAATCATTCTGTCCATTTAGAAAGCAGAAGCGATCGAGAATCAATGTCACCAGTTTTGGTGCAAATGAAAAGACAACAGGTGCACTGGAGAGGCAACAGCAAGACAATCCCCAAAAATGGAATGGTTTTGCAGGTGGTGGCCACAGACAATTGCTCGCTACTTATCCTTCCTGACTGATTCTTCTATAGTTTTGCGTTTTGCTTGTGTCCTTGGTGGTACCTGCAGCCCATACAGGTTGCACAAGTAGTCCAGCTCCTTCAGGATGGAACAGGATGGATCCATACGTGCCGTCGCAAGAAAGTTTGCTGTGTCTCCCAGCACAGTCTGAAGAGCATGGAGGAGATACCAGGAGACGGGCCGTTACACGAGGAGAGCTGGACGGGGCCATAGAAGGGTATTAATCCAGCAGCAGGACTGATATTGGCTCCTTTGTGCGAGGAGGTACAGGAGGAGCACTGGCAGAGACCTACAAAATGACCTCCAGCAGGCTACTGGTGTGCATGTTTCTGACCAATCTGTCAGAAACAGACTCCATGAGGGTGTCATGAGGGCCCAACATCCTGTTATGCTGCCCGTAACATCGTCCAGCATGACTGGTTTGGCGGTGAGTCCGTGATGGTCTGGGGAGGCATATCCTTGGATGGTCACACAGACCTCCACGTTCTAGCCAATGGTACCCTGACTGCTGTTAGGTCCCGGGAAGAAATCCTCATACCCATCGTCAGATCTAATGCTGGTGCAGTGGGCCCTGGGTTCCTCCTGGTGCAGGACAATGCCTGGCCTCATGGGACCAGAGTGTGTATGCAGTTCCTGGATGAGGAAGGCATTGATGCCATTGACTGACCCTCACTTTCCCCAGACCTGAATCCATTTGAGAACCTCTGGGATGTTATGTATCAGTGCATCTGACGCGGCCAAGTAGCGCCACAGACTGTCCAGAAGCTCACTGATGTCCTGATCCAGGTCTGGGTGGAGATCCCCAGGACACCATCCGCTGTCTCATCAGGAGCATGCCCAGACGTTGTCGGGAGTGCATACAGGCATGTGGGGGACACACACACTACTGAGTCACATTATATGTTGCCCAGATGAAATCCACGCAAGTTGGAACAGCCTGTGATTTCTATTGTTTACTTAGATTTTCAGTGTGAGTTTGAATCCAGCCCTAAATTGGTTGTTGATTTTGGTTTCCATTGACCGTTTTACTGTCATTTTGTAGTCAATGGATTTCACAGTGTACAGTAAAGATTTAGAACTTTCATATATTTAAAGAGGCTAGTTACTTCTTCTGCAGTAATGCAGTCGATGTATTGGTCTGTCGTGGTGAAGAAAGAGCTGAGCCGCAAGGCGAATTGATTTACCAGTCAATCTACGTTCCTACTCTCACCTATGGTCATGAGCTTTGGGTCATGACCGAAAGGACAAGATCCCGGATACAGGCGGCCGAAATGAGCTTTCTCCGCAGGGTGGCCGGGCGATCCCTTAGAGATAGGGTGAGAAGCTCGGTCACCCGGGAGGAGCTCAGAGTAGAGCCGCTGCTCCTCCACATCGAGAGGGGTCAGCTGAGGTGGCTTGGGCATCTTTTTCGGATGCCTCCGGAACGCCTTCCTGGGAAGGTGTTCCGGTCCCGTCCCACCGGGAGGAGACCCCGGGGAAGACCTAGGACACGCTGGAGGGACTATGTCTCCCGGCTGGCCTGGGAACGCCTCGGTGTCCCCCCGGAAGAGCTAGAGGAAGTGTCTGGGGAGAGGGAGGTCTGGGCATCCCTGCTTAGACTGCTGCCCCCGCGACCCGGCCCCGGATGAAGCGGAAGAAGATGGTATGGTATGGTATGGTATGGTAGTTACTTCTTGTGGTTTGCTAGTTTAACACGCTGAGAGGAATTTGGGTTAACTGTCGGCTCAGGGATTAGAACTGGTGATATTTAGTTGACTGGCCCAACTCTGTTGATCACTAGGTTACCCTGGCGCCTGTAAATTGGGGTTAATTGCAGGGTAGTTTAAAATACACCACATTTGGAAATAAGATGATATTGCCACAGTAAACAAGTATTTAGTAGAGAACAATTTTGCCATAATCATCATTTCATCACATTTTCTTTTAGAAAGGTGGCAGTCGCCAGTCACAAATAGCCGGCGATGCTAACATTCCGGATTTTGAAGCTAAATCATTGGTATTAGTAGACAGTGATGCACTGAACCATCTTCACCTCGGTGGTGATGTGGTCAGGATGCTTTCCAGGGTGCAGCATTTGGAGGAGACGCAGGGTGCCACATCAGTGAGACACCCAAGCAGGTTGAGTCACTGTTGCACCCCCTTGGCATAACTGTTGCACCCCCTTGGCATAACTGCTGGCAAACTTGGCATTGATGGACCATGACTAAGTCCACAGTAATGTGGATGCGGAGGAATTTGAAACAATCGACTCTTCCTACAGCCCCCCTGGTGGTGTGAATTGGGGAGTGTTCAAAAATAGGACGTCCAGATAAATAAGAATTTACTAAAGCCTGTAGATTTCTGGCAAAACTTTTTGTGGAAGGATTAGAGATTAATACACCAGTGTGATGTCAAGGGGGTACAGTGGAGAGAAAAGAGGAACTGTCGAGAGCCACAACATAACACCTCACCTGTGAAATATAGTGTAGGTTGTGTAATGGCTTGAGAATGAATCGCTAACCACTGGAACTACAGAAGGGTGACAAATCAAAGGTAACATCAACATACAGTGTCTCAGTAAGGTGTTGGCCCACGAGACACCAAAACATTCCACTGCATCTTGGCACAGATTCTACGGGTCTCTGAAGCTACGATATTCCTTCATTTGGTGTTTTGATGATGGCGGTGGACAACGCTTTCCAACACAGATAATTTCTTTTTGCCACCTTGATCCAAAATCGGCTTCCACTGGGCCGGCTCAGCATTTGTACACACGTGCCACAAGGCGTCATAGGATGCCCTGTGCCATGTTTGATTGGATCATGCAGTTATGTTCCTAGTTATGTTCCTCCACTCATATATATTCAGGTTTTTCCTTTGATTTGTCACCCCCATAATGCTGACTTGTATTCACTGATGATCTAACTGCTGACTGCTAGCCTCGGTGGATCTCATTGGGGGGTGCATTAGAGCTATTGTAAAATGTTCTTAAACAGCAACAGCCAAAACATTTTCTTGTATCAACAATAAAGTATGCACTTTCCAACATCACTGTAGATTCATTTCTCAGACGTGCCGTGCAGACACCCTTCAGTGAGAAATCATACCCTTAATCATTCCCCAGATGGAATTGTCCAGCCATGCCCCATCTAATTCCTTTGGGGACTGAACTCATAGTAATGTCCGTAACACCAGTTCCCTGAGGGAACTTTAGACAATCACGCCTTTGGACAATGCCAGTTGTACGGGACCCCGGAGGTGACATGGAGGGAAAACAAAGCATTTTATGACTCCCACACGCTCTTTACTAAATTGCATTCGCAGTTTACGAAGTCGCTTGGGCATTTTAAGTAAGTCGCATGAGTGCTTTACGACATCCATTGCAGTGCTTTCGGTATTTTCAATGAGTAAAACAGTTCACAAGAGTTATGTAATAGCTAGATGACTAGACATTCTTAACTTGTACTATGTAATACACAAGTAGGATATTCTAGGTTCTAACTGGGAACGGAACTGCAATTAGTTGGGTATGGGCGGGCATGCACTTTAGTTAAATGTGCGTGCAAGTTATAAAATGCACACACACTTTACAATTTATTTTCCCTCCATGCCACCTTTCGGCCTCTGTAAAGTTGTGACGCTGAGTCCCATACAAAAGTTTGACTTCCAGGTGCCATACCTTTATTTCTCTATTCCATGACTACAAGGTCCACAAGGTGCCATACTTCATTCCCTCCCTTAGGAAACTGGGGTTATAGACTGATTTTCCCTTTGAGTCAAGCACGAATGGGTTGAGTCCATTCACCCCAGCACATGCTTGACTAGAAGAAAGAAGAAATAATTTTCAGATTATGTTGTTCGTTTTGACGTTATGGACTGTGTCGATTAGTAGCAAAAAAAAAAACAGATTAAAGCTTGATTTCATGCTGTCACATAATGCAATGTGGAAAAGTCCAAGGGGCTGAATCCTTTTGAGAGCTGTAGGAAGTCTTCTCACTTTTCCAGCTATAAGAATGCAATGGACCGTTCTGGGGCCCATGACATCCAAAACCTACCAAGGACATGAGCTGATACACAGCACAGAGGCCTTAGCCAACATTCCAGTGGAGTGAACTCTGACCCTGTTGCCGTTACAGTGTCTGCCATTGGAAAGAAACAGGAACTGATGGGATGCCTACCACTGACCAGCAGCCAGTAGCACAAGCAGAACCTGTGGGGGGAAAAGGGCACTGGTTCCATATCAGTTCCACTGGCTCCCGACCAATTCCACTGGCTCCCAACCAATTCCACTGGCTCTCGACCGGTTCCACTGGCTCCTGACAAATTCCACTGGCTCCCAACCAATTCCACTGTCTCTCAACCGGTTCCACTGGCTTCTGACCAATTCCACTGGCTCCCAACCAATTCCACTGGCTCCCGACTGGTTCCAGCTCTAAGAAAAGAAATGGGCTGATGTGGAGTCAACATGATTCAGCGTAAATTCCTGTGACTGAATGAGAGAAAACAGCTGTGAAGGCCGCCAGCTCCCGCGGTCTCTCTTTGCCGGCGAATGGAGAAGCAAACTCTGATCCCAAGGACCCAGAGCGTGTCTCTAGTGGGGAACTAGACCGAACCCTGGAGGAAAAGATACCCCTGAAGCCTTGTGCTGGGGAACTAGGCTGAACCCTGGAGGAAAAGATGCCCCTGAAGCCTTGTGCTGGGGAACTAGGCTTGATGGACCGCGACAGCCCTCCATATGACAGCCCTCCATTTGGCAGACTCCACATCAGTAAAGCTGTGTTTTGTTCATCATCAGGTGTAATACACTCTTTGGATAGAGGAAACTCTTTTCGTATTTTACAGGATCTCTCATTACTCATCAAAAAACTTAAACAGAAGCAGGCTCAGACTGAACGAAGCATGTGGTTAACGTTAGAGCCTTGGAAGCATTCCGTTTTTTTTGCCAGACAAGAAGATCACTGATGTGTGATCTTTATTAGCTAGGTGACATCACAATCATAGACAGTCAAACATTTCCTCAGTGAATGTAGTTAAGTCATATAATCAGACTGAACAGACTGTTGAAACTGTTAGTTCTAGAAATGTTTTTTTTATTACTGTGATGACAGTATGTTTGCTGTTTGGATCATTTGAAATACATTTTAAAGAGGTTGTTCCCATTTTAAAGAGGGTGTTCCCATGACAACACTGTTGGAGATTGACTCTGTGTCATGATTGTCTGGGGCCTGAAAAAAAAGCAAATTTTTACATAATGTAGAACGTGAAAATGTTGTTTTGAAATACATACATTGAAATGCTCTCCATTAAGTTGACTAAAAACAATAGAATAAAAAAGCACAGCAGGTGAGGTGATTAAAACTCAGTGACACAAAAAATGCTGGGTAGAACTGTAGAACTGTTAATGGTTGTTCAGACATAGAGTAACTGACAGGCATTGTTTTCTTAACACTTGACAACTGAATTTTCAGACTCAGTTCTTATAAATATTTCACTGTGTCTCAATAAAGTCTCATTTCTTTTGAAGTGGTCACTCTGTTCTGTAGATCTAAAAGCGTTGAATAAGTGTTAACCTAAAGACAATTTTATATACAGTTTCATTCATTACCTCATGATTAATAACATATAGTACTGTGTAAAAGTCTTAGGCAACTGAAAGTTGAACTAAAGTAATTAATTTGGTTAGTAAGTGTTTAGTTAATGTATATATATATACACTGTATATTATATTCATGTATTTATATATTATTATTATGAATTTTGTATTAAAACACTTACTCCCTAAGAAATGACCTTAGTTTGACTTTCAGGTACCTTCAGGTAAGACTTTTGCACAGTACTGCAAATGCACATAAACTTCTGTATTACTGTTCTTCATGACTACACTGTATGACTGGTTTTTAGAGGTGTTTATTATGACTGTTCTTCATGACTACACTGTATGACTGGTTTTTATAGGTGTTTATTATGACTGTTCTTCATGACAACACTGTTTGACTGGTTTTTAGAGGTGTTTATTATGACTGTTCTTCATGACTACACTGTATGACTCCTCTTAATACGTGTTCATTATGACTGTTCTTCATGACTACACTGTATGACTGGTTTTTAGAGGTGTTTATTATGACTGTTCTTCATGACTACACTGTATGACTGGTTTTTATAGGTGTTTATTATGACTGTTCTTCATGACAACACTGTTTGACTGGTTTTTAGAGGTGTTTATTATGACTGTTCTTCATGACAACACTGTTTGACTGGTTTTTAGAGGTGTTTTTTATGACTGTTCTTCATGACTACACTGTATGACTGGTCTTTCTAGGTATTCATTATGACTGTTCTTCATGACTACACTGTATGACTGGTCTTTCTAGGTGTTAATTAGGACTGTTCTTTATGACTCCTCTGTATTACTGGGTTTTATAGGTGTTTATTATGACTGTTCTTCTTGACTACTCTTTATGACGGGTCTACATAGGTCTTTATAGAACTTACACACAACCCCCAATAGAACGCTTTGATTTTGTTACATAGACACAGTAAATCTGGCAGCTGAATATGTCATGGCCTGTCATTATAAAAGAAAGACAATATTCCTGTATTTTGACATTTTGTTTTTCTTTGTTGTCTCAAATTTTCATGTTAGTTTTATTATAATTCCTGCTTGTACGTTTGCTTTAGCAGTAGTGGCGATTATCTGTTCATGCCAATGAATTGGTATTGAACTGAATTGAGACACACACACACACACACTCACACGCACACACACACACACACACACACAAACAAAGAGAGAGACAAACACAGTGACACACAAACAGACGTCTTACAACACAGGACAGTTTCCTCACCACGGCATCCAACCACAGCAATCATTGTCACAGCGAAGTACAATGACTGTAATGCTGTAATAGTGCGCTTTTCAGATGGAGCTGCTATCACAACAGTCAGTCTCTATCGGGACAGGACCGGGGGCAGACGCAGTGAGCAGCAGTCAGGATCGCATTAGTCTGAACGGGGGAACCAGCAGTAGTTCTGTAACTTCCCCGTGCTGGGCTTTAAAGAATGTTACCGGCACCGTGCTGGGCTTTTAAGAACACGTCAAACTACTTTGTCAAAGAAGAGAGGAGTGGAGAAAAGGAGCAAAGGAGGTGAGCGGAAGATGCCAGTTGGGGAGGAGAAGGGGGGAGGAGAGGGGAGGCAAGAAGAGAGAAGGACCCCACTGAGTTGGACAAACTGCCCCACTTTCCACCAGTTCCTCTTTGATTTCAGAGACATTTCCTCGGCTGCCTTCACAGGGACAGAGATACCTGGGTGTTGGCTTGCCCTGAAATGATGTACATACAATTTCAATCAAAACCTTTATAGTTAGCTACAGTAATTGTTGATGACAGTACAGCACTGTGAACTTTGCATTAATGGGGCTCCATGGTTTTCTCTAACACTGCTGTACAAGGATTGCCATTACCAACTTCTATAAGCACCAAAAATACAGCTCCGGAAAAAAATAAGAAACCACTGCATTTTTTTCTTTCCTTTCCAAAAAAGTTGAAAAGGAAAGTTTTGAGTAAGGAACAGAAGCCGTCAATTTGCAGCTGTTTTTAACCCTTCTGTTCCTCACGCAAAACCTTCCTTTTTGACTTTTTTGGAAAGGAAAGAAAAAGGTGCAGTGGTCTCTTTATTTCTTCCCGAGCTGTATGTGTGAATCTATAATCTACTGGCTACAATGCTGTCAGACATTTGCTGTAAATGAAATAATAATACAAGTGTTTGTCCGAGAATCCTGTTGTTGCAGGAACTTTCAGTTTTTTAAGTTTGACATTTTTTTACATTTCTGGTTTCATTTGTCAAATTGAAAAACTGCCTGAAACAAAATGTCAGATAAATGATATTTACTGCAGCATGATACTGATGCTGTATGATACTGATGATATATGATACTGATGATGCATGATACTGATGATGCCGATACTGATGATGCATGATACTGATGATGCATGATACTAATGCTGTATGATACTGATGATGTATGATACTGATGCTGTATGATACTGATGATGCATGATACTGGTGCTGTATGATACTGGTGCTGTATGATACTGATGCTGTATGATACTGGTGCTGTATGATACTGATGCTGTATGATACAAATGATGCATGATACTGATTCTGTATGATACTGATGATGCATGATACTGATCATCTATGATACTGATGCTGTATGATAGAGATGCTGTATGATACTGATGATGTATGATACTGATGCTGTATGATACTGATGGTGTATGATACTGATGATGTATGATACTGATGCTGCATGATACTGATACTGTATGATACTGATGACACATAATAAACAGAGATAAATTGTAAGACAGGAAGAATAAGACAGAGCGAGGCAGAGGGAGAAAGACAGAGACGGAGAGACGGAGAGAGAAATAGAAAGAGAGAAGCCAACTGAGATTTTTGGTTTTCTAAGAGCAGGCACAGTTGGGTTAACAGAAGGTTAACTAAAACAATAAATACATTCCAGAAGAAAATACACACACATACACACAGACACACACACATGCACTCCACATTCACACACGCACGCACATATACACACATGCACACCACAAACATACAGTAGGTAGACAAGCAGAAGCCCAGTGGAAAATGCTGATCTGTAGTGGTTGTCCTGAAGGAAGAAAAAGACCATTGATTTTCAGAGCCACAAATGAGAAATCCATGGAGGTGAGAATGTCTTTGACTCTGCGGCAGGAGGGGATGGGAGATGGCAGAGAGGTCAGGCCATCTTGGGGTTCACTCAGCCTGGGAAGGACCGGCCTCAATGTTTGGGTTTCTGGGGCCAACGCTGACAGGTACCCACACCACTTGGTCTTGATCACTTGGGGCAAAACTTTTTTTTTTTTATTGAGCACCACCCAGGTCTGGAAGACTGCGGGCTGGGACTGGAGTATAGGGCTGGGGTATAGGGTCAGGTTATAGGGTCGGGGCTGGGGTATAGTGCTGCTGTATAGGGCTGAGGTATAGGGCTGAGGTATAGGGCAGGGGCTGCCGTATAGGGCTGAGGTATAGGGTCGGGGCTGGGGTATAGGGCTGAGGTATAGGGTCGGGGCTGGGGTATAGGGCTGAGGTATAGGGCTGAGGTATAGGGCAGGGGCTGCCGTATAGGGCTGAGGTATAGGGTCGGGGCTGGGGTATAGGGCTGAGGTATCGGGCTGAGGTATAGGGCTGGAGTATAGGGCTGAGGTATAGGGCTGAGGTATAGGGCTGGAGTATAGGGCTGAGGTATAGGGCTGAGGTATAGGGCTGGAGTATAGGGCTGAGGTATAGGGCTGAGGTACAGGGCAGGGGCTGCCGTATAGGGCTGAGGTATTGGGTCGGGGCTGGGGTATAGGGCTGAGGTATAGGGTCGGGGCTGGGGTATAGGGCTGAGGTATAGGGCTGAGGTATAGGGCAGGGGCTGCCGTATAGGGCTGAGGTATAGGGTCGGGGCTGGGGTATAGGGCTGAGGTATAGGGTCGGGGCTGGGGTATAGGGCTGAGGTATCGGGCTGAGGTATAGGGCTGAGGTATAGGGCTGGAGTATAGGGCTGAGGTATAGGGCTGAGGTATAGGGCAGGGGCTGCCGTATAGGGCTGAGGTATAGGGTCGGGGCAGTGATATAGGGCTGGGGTATAGGGCCAGGGCAGTGATATAGGGCTGGGCCTTGGGTATAGGGCTGGGGTATAGGGCCAGGATGGGTATATAGGGCTGGAGTATAGGGCCAGGGAGCATTGTGCTGGTTACATCTTTCAACGCCCTGCGACTGAACATGCCCCATTAATAAAACTACCTTGATCAACATTAGAGGTGTGCTCTTACTGCAAGCAGTCGATAAGGGCCAAACCAAGCCATTGCCCATGAAAGATTTCACCTGCTTTCCATTGAAATGTTAAGTCCCTCTACTAACTGGGGATTTGGGGGGGGGTCACATTTCTCATTACCCCCCCAGCAGCAGTACACGCTCCCTTTCTTTGATGCCCTTTAACCCGCCTGACTGACATGGGGAA
This sequence comes from Esox lucius, assembly GCF_011004845.1. NCBI lineage: Eukaryota > Metazoa > Chordata > Actinopteri > Esociformes > Esocidae > Esox > Esox lucius. Next base: position 3,135,122 of record NC_047573.1, read on the forward strand.
GGGGGGTCTATTTCGTTTTTTGTCCTCCAAAGTTACACACACCACACACACACACACACACACACACGTCGCAGTGAGAGACTAATGTGCGGGTTGTGATATGCTAATCTCCCCTGTCCTCTTAGATGTCTGGGAGACGTGGAGCCGATCCACAACCAGGGACCAGGGCAGGGAGGAAGTCATTAAAGCATGCCCACTGGGGCCTGGGCTGGGGCAGCAGCACTCTCTCCCCTTATCTCGCTCTCTCTCTTCTCATCTCTCCCTCTCTCTTCTCATCTATCCCTCTCTTCCTCCAACTCTTTCCCCCTCTCTTCCTTCTGCCCTCTCTCTCCCTCTATTTTCTTCTCTCCCTCTGTCTCTCTCTCCTCCCTCTGGGGCTGGGGTAGTAGGCTACCATTCTGCATGACAGGATAACAATCGCACACGGTGTGTGTGTGTGTGTGTGTTTGTGTGTGTAGGATTAACGGGGACACTTGTCACTCTGCTCAGGACTTGTTTGCTTGTCACAATGTGTTTGTCACCTAAAGCTGTTCTCTGAAGCATGCCACACCTGTCATTAATGTGTGTGTATTTGTTTTTTTTTGTGTTTGTCTGTGAGTGCGATTCGGTTTGTGTGTGTGGCTTTGTGATTTTGTTTGTGTGTGTGTGTTGTAGTTAGAGAATTGAATTCCAAGTGTGTTCATTTGTGAATTGACAAACTGACAAAATATCTGTATACTCAATGTTTTGAGAGTGGTTTATTTTTTAAGATCAGGGTGTGGGTTAGGTATTAAGATCAGGGTGAGGGTTAGGTATTAAGATCAGGGTGAGGGTTAGGTATTAATGTTAGGGTGAGGGTTAGGTATTAAGATCAGGGTGAGGGTTAGGTATTAATGTTAGGGTGAGGGTTAGGTATTAAGATCAGGTTGAGGGTTAGGTGTTAAGAGGGTAAGGGTTAGGTATTAAGGTTAGTGTGAGGGTTAGGTATTAAGATCAGGGTGAGGGTTAGGTATTAAGGTTAGTGTGAGGGTTAGGTATTAAGATCAGGGTGAGGGTTAGGTATTAAGATCAGGGTTAGGGTTAGGTATTAAGGTTAGGGTGAGGGTCAGGTATTAAGATCAGGGTTAGGGTTAGGTATTAAGGTTAGGGTGAGGGTTAGGTATTAAGATCAGGGTGAGGGTTAGGTATTAAGATCAGGGTGAGGGTTAGATATTAAGGTTAGGGTGAGGGTTAGGTGTTAAGAGGGTTAGGGTTAGGTATTAAGGTTAGTGTGAGGTTTGGTATTAAGATCAGGGTGAGGGTTAGGTATTAAGGTTAGTGTGAGGGTTCGGTATTAAGATCAGGGTGAGGGTTAGGTATTAAGGTTAGGGTGAGGGTTAGGTATTAAGATCAGGGTTAGGGTTAGGTATTAAGGTTAGGGTCAGGGTTAGGTATTAAGATCAGGGTGAGGGTTAGGTATTAAGATCAGGGTGAGGGTTAGGTATTAAGGTTAGGGTGAGGGTTAGGTGTTAAGAGGGTTAGGGTTAGGTATTAAGGTTAGTGTGAGGGTTAGGTATTAAGATCAGGGTGAGGGTTAGGTATTAAGGTTATGGTGAGGGTTAGGTGTTAAGAGGGTTAGGGTTAGGTATTAAGGTTAGTGTGAGGGTTAGGTATTAAGGTTAGTGTGAGGGTTAGGTGTTAAGGTTAGGGTGAGGGTTAGGTATTAAGGTTAGGGTGAGGGTTAGGTATTAAGGTTAGGGTGAGGGTTAGGTATTAAGATCAGGGTGAGGGTTAGGTATTAAGGTTAGTGTGAGGGTTAGGTATTAAGATCAGGGTGAGGGTTAGGTATTAAGGTTATGGTGAGGGTTAGGTGTTAAGAGGGTTAGGGTTAGGTATTAAGGTTAGTGTGAGGGTTAGGTATTAAGGTTAGTGTGAGGGTTAGGTGTTAAGGTTAGGGTGAGGGTTAGGTATTAAGGTTAGGGTGAGGGTTAGGTATTAAGGTTAGGGTGAGGGTTAGGTATTAAGATCAGGGTGAGGGTTAGGTGTTAAGAGGGTTAGGGTTAGGTATTAAGGTTAGTGTGAGGGTTAGGTATTAAGATCAGGGTGAGGGTTAGGTATTAAGGTTAGGGTGAGGGTTAGGTATTAAGGTTAGGGTGAGGGTTAGGTATTAAGGTTAGGCTGAGGGTTAGGTATTAAGGTTAGGTTGAGGGTTAGGTCATAAAGTAAGGGTTAGCTATTACGGATTAACCACACCACAGTAAACATTGATTCTATTGGCTGGTTTAAGTCATACAGTATACATATGTTTTACCTACATAGACAGAATTCTAACAAACATGTTTTCAAACGATGACACACTAATACAATCCCAGATCCTTCTGCAGAACGGATGAGCAGTGTGTGTGTGTGTGTGTGTGTGTGTGTGAGCCCATGTAGGTTGATGTGTGTCTGGGTTTTGGTTCCAGCGTTACATTGCACTTACAGTGTAATAGTCATGAAGAGAAAGACAGAAAAAAGAAAGAGCAATAGATTAAGAGAAAAGGGAAACAGAACGACAAAAAGAGAAAGGGAGGATGGAGGGAAAGTGTGGAAGAGACAGATGAGATATAGAGTGGAATAAAAAGATGGAGGGAAAGTGTGGAAGAGAGAGATGAGATATAGAGTGGAATAAAAAGATGGAGGGAAAGTGTGGAAGAGAGAGATGAGATATAGAGTGGAATAAAAAGATGGAGGGAAAGTGTGGAAGAGACAGATGAGATATACAGTGGAATAAAAAGATGGAGGGAAAGTGTGGAAGAGAGAGATGAGATATAGAGTGGAATAGAAAGAGAGGAAGAGACAGATTATAAAAAATAGATTCGCTCTCCCTCCTTTACCATATGTCCCTCATCAGAGAACCAAGAACTGTTTAATAGAAGACACACACACACACGCGCACACACAGACACAAACACACCGACACACACACACGCACGCACACACAGACACACAGACACACAGACACAAACACACTGACACACACACAGACACACTAACACACAGTTTATTAGGAGGAAATATAACCTCTTCATTTGTCACAGACCATAATCACATTGTTAATCAACTTTAATGGAAAGGTGTAAAACCATACTGTGAAATCACATCACTGTTTTTCAGATGTGTGTGTGTGTGTGTGTGTCTGTGTGTTCAGGTTTTATTATACATGTGGAGGTCCCCACAAGGGGCTTGGAAGAAACAAGGACAGTGTGACCTTGTGCGGATATTATGCAGGTCTCAATGAGTAAATTGACTATTTTGTCTTAGTGGTACTTCTTAGGGTTATAGTTCCAATTATGTAACCTAATTTCTATGTGTTTCCATGACTGCTTTTAGCTTTGCGTGTTTAATTACAAATATTTAAATCAAAAGATACAATTGAGTTTAGAATTAGGGGTCAGGGGTAACAAGTTAAGAGTTAATGATTTTTTGGGGAGTGTTGGGGTAAATGTTAGTTCTAGGGGTCAGAGGGCAAAATATATTAAATGGGAATAACCTTTGTGGTCCCCATAAGGATGGTTTAACTATACTAAATGTGTTTGTATTACTCTGAAATATATGTTTGATAATGTAAGTTTAATTTGGCCTTTCAAATGCTCAGTATGATTGTGTGGACTTTGTGAAACCAATTTGAAGATTATTCACAGACCCAATGGCTGATAAGATGATCCTGGGCCCGCCCCTCACCCATCCGAAGAATAATTGGTCCATTATAAATCAAATGAGCTTGTGACATCACGCCTGACATGTTGGCCAAAAGTGTCATCCCACCCAAAACAGGAAATTCCAGTTTTCTTTGTTTCAGAGTTTTATTTCCACCTTGTTTGTAGAACATATTGCAAATATCGGGTTTTGAGTGATAGAAGAGTGGAGTGATAGAGGAGGGGAATAAAGAAAAATGGGATGTTGATCTGAATGTTTATTCATTCGAATGTAACACTGTTTATTAGAAAGTTAGACTGTTCATTAGAAACAAATGCTGTTCATTAAACACTAAAGCTCTTCATTAGAAAGTAAAGCTGTTCATTAGAAAGTAACCATTGTTCATTTGAAAGTCAAACTGTTCATTAGAAATTCAAGCTGTTCCTTACAATGCTGAGCTGTTGATCTGCATATTTATTAATTAGAATTTAACACTGTTTATTGATTAGGCTGTGCATTGGAAAGTAAGAATATTCATTAGAAAATAACATGGTTCATTAGAAAGTAATGCTGTTCATTAGAAAGTAAAGCTGTTCATTAAAAAGTGAAGATAATCATTACAACGCTGAGCTGTTTATTAGAAAGAAACACTGTTCATTAGAAAGTAACGCTGTTCATTGGAAAGTTACTGTTGTTCATTAGAAAGTGAAGCTGTTCATTAGAAAGTAAGGCTGTTCAATAGAATGTACAAAACCGATTCCAAAAAAGTTGGGACACTACTAATTGTGAGTAAAAAAAGGAATGGAATAATTTAAAAATATCATAAACTTATGTTTAATTCACAATAGAATGTAGATAACATATTGAATGTTGAAAGTGAGACATTTTGTAATGTCATGCCAAATATCGGTTCATTTTGGAGAGCTACACATTCCAAAAAAGTTGGGACAGGTAGCAATAAGAGGCCGGAAAAGTCACATGTACAGATAAGGAACAGCTGGAGGACCAATTTGCAACTTATTATGTCAATTGGCAACATGATTGGGTATAAAAAGAGCCTCTCAGAGTGGCAGTGTCTCTCAGAAGTCAAGAGGGGCAGAGGATCACCAATTCCCCCAATGCTGCGGCGAAAAATAGTGGAGCAATATCAGAAAGGAGTTTCTCAGAGAAAAATTGCAAAGAGTTTGAAGTTATCATCATCTACAGTGCATAATATCATCCAAAGATTCAGAGAATCTGGAACAATCTCTGTGCGTAAGGGTCAAGGCCGGAAAACCATACTGGATGCCCGTGATCTTCGGGCCCTCAGACGGCACTGCATCACATACAGGAATGAAACTGTAATGGAAATCACAACATGGGCTCAGGAATACTTCCAGAAAACATTGTCGGTGAACACAATCCACCGTGCCATTCGCCGTTGAACTCTATAACTCAAAAAAGAAGCCGTATGTAAACAGGATCCAGAAGCGCAGGCGTTTTCTCTGGGCCAAGGATAATTTAAAATGGACTGTGGGAAAGTGTTCTGTGGTCAGACAAATCAAAATTTGAAGTTCATTTTGGAAAACTGGGACGCCATGTCATCCGGACTAAAGATGACAAGGACAACCCAAGTTGTTATCAGCACTCAGTTCAGAAGCCTGCATTCTCTGATGGTATGGGGTTGCATGAGTGCGTGTGGCATGGGCAGCCTACACATCTGGAAAGGCACCATCAATGCTGACAGTTATATTCAAGTTCTAGAACAACATATGCTCCCATCTTGACGTCGTCTTTTTCAGGGAAGACCTTGCATTTTCCAACATGACAATGCCAGACCACATACTGCATCAATTACAATGTCATGGCTGCATAGAAGAAGGATCCAGGTACTGAAATGGCCAGCCTGCAGTCCAGATATTTCACCCATAGAAAACATTTGGCGCATCATAAAGAGGAAGGTGCGACAAAGAAGACCTAAGACAGTTGAACAACTAGAAACCTGTATTAGACAAGAATTGGACAACATTCCTATTCATAAACTTGAGAAACTTGTCTCCTCAGTCCCCAGACGTTTGCAGTCTGTAATAAAAAGAAGAGGGGATGCCACACAGTGGTAAATATGGCCTTGTCCCAACTTTTTTTTTATGCCATGAAATTTAAAATCAACTTATTTTCTCAGTTTAAACATTTGATATGTCATCTATTTGGAATAAAATATTGAAACTTCCACATCATTGCATTCTGTTTTTATTCACAATTGTACAGTGTCCCTACTTTTTTGGAATCAGGTTTGTGGCACTGTTGATCTGAATGTTTATTCATTAGAATGTAACACTGTTTATTAGAAAGATAGACTGTTCAGTGGAAAATAAGAATGTTCATTAGAAACAATTTAAAGCTGTTCATTAGAAAGTAACTTAGTTCGTTAGAAAGTAACACTGTTCATTAGAACACAGAGCTGTGCGTTAGAAAACAAAGCTGTTCATTGGAACACAGATATGTTCATTAATATGTAAAGATGTTCATTTGGAAGTAATGCTGTTCATTAGAAAGTAATACTGTTCATTAGAACACAGAGCTGTGCGTTAGAAAACAAAGCTGTTTATTAGAAAGTAACTTGGTTCATTAGAAAATAATACGGTTTATTAGAAAGTAAAGCTGTTCATTAGAAATTGTCATGGTTCATTAACAAATAATGTGGTTCATTAGAAATGTAAGCGGTTCATAAGACACTAACACTGTTCATTAGAATATAATGCAGTAAGTAAAGCTGATCATTTAAAAGTAGCCATGTTTAAATGGGAGGGGAGTGATAGTGGAAGCAAGTGATATAGGAGGGGTGTGATATAGAAGGGGTGTGATATGGGGGGTGTGATATAGGAGAGGAGTGACAGAGGAGGGGGGTGATAGATGAGGGGAGTGATATAGGAGGGGTGTGATATAGGAGAGGAGTGATAGAGGAGGGGGTGATAGATGAGGGGAGTGATATAGGAAGGGTGTGATATAGGGGGGTGTGATAAAGGAGAGGAGTGATAGAGGAGGGGAGTGATATAGGAGGGGTGTGATATAGGAGGGGTGTGATATAGGAGGGGTGTGATATAGGAGGGAGTGACATAAATACACACAGATACACAGACAGACACATGAGCACAAACACACACCCACAGCATTGTAAGAAATTCCAGAATATATTGAACAGTAAAACTGATTTACACAGAATTTCCCCCAATATGAAATTGAAACCTAATCCTAAAATTCCTAGCTCAAACCCTAACCTCAAATGTAACCTTAAATCACAAACCTACATTTGAACTCCAATTTCAACCCTAACTCCAAATATAACCCCTAAGTCAGAAGGCCTCACTCGTCAGTATTTTCCTTGATCTGCTATATTTGGTTTGATGTACTCCTGGTGCTGTGGTCCTCACTAGTACAGTAAAACAACTCGCAAAAACATGCAGTCACACCCACACACAGACACACACTCACAGTCACACCCACACACAGACACACACACTCTTTGCCTGCGGTGTGAGGTCACCTCAGAGACAGTAGACTGAATTACCCACAACCCCCGGACACTCGCGTGGTTCACGTGGACAAGGGGACAGGACGAGAGGAGTTAATGAAGGTAAAGACAGTGCAGATCTCTGGGGCCTCGCTGCCAGGCTCACGTCACACACACACATACACACACACACACACATACACACGCACACGACCGCAGTCTCTCATTGGCTAATTAGGACCATGGATTCAGCCCAGAGCGATAGCACTGATTGATTGGGCTGAATAAAAATGTCTTCGCTTCGCACTTTCTCTCTCTCCGTTTCTCTACTGCCTATATATCTCTCCATTCCGCTCTCAAACCCTGGCTCTCCCTTTCTCCCTCGTGCCCCACCTCTGTGCCTTTTCCTGTCTTAGTGTACTGCCACCAGAGGCTGGTTATGTGTTCTAACCCCACAAGGCAGGAGTGTCTCTGGAGGCCCAGCGCTTTCTCTGTCTGGGTATCACGGATTCACTTCAGATCCAGACGTTTGAATTCATAGTGATTGAATCATAGTGATATAAAGGCCTCTGATTGAATTATGACAAAGGGTTATGAATTGGGGAAGACTTATAGCAGAACCAAAAAAACAGGGAACGCGCTGGTCTATTTAATTGTAACAGTTCTCATTATTGCTTAATTTGGCCGTGATATTGGCCATGATATTGGCTATGATTTTGGCCGTGATATTTGCTGTGATTTTTGCAGTGATTTTGGCCGTAATATTTGCAGTGATTTTTGCCGTGATTTTGGCTGTGATTTTTATCGTGATTTTTGCCGTGATTTTTTATGTGATATTGGGCGTGAATTTGGCCCTGATTTTGGCCATGATATTGACCCTGATATTGACCGTGATATTGGCTGTGATTTGGGCGGTGATATAGGCCATGATTTTGGCCGTGATTTTGCTGATCTAATTATGAAGTATATCCGATGTGTGTATTTCTTTGTGTTTCTCTCTGTCTCTCTCCCTGTCTGTGTCTCTCTCTCCCTGTCTGTCTCTCTCTCTCCCTGTCTGTCTCTCTCTCCCTGTCTGTCTCTCTCTCCCTGTCTGTGTCTCTCTATCTGTCTCTCTCTCCCTGTCTGTGTCTCTCTATCTGTCTCTCTCTTCCTGTCTGTGTCTCTCTCTCTCTGTCTCTCTCTCCCTGTCTGTGTCTCTCTCTCTCTGTCTCTCTCTCCCTGTCTGTGTCTCTCTATCTGTCTCTCTCTCCCTGACTGTGTCTCTCTCCCTATCTCTCTCCCTCTGTCTGTGTCTCTCTCCCTGTCTCTCTCTGTCTGTGTCTCTCTCCCTGACTGTGTCTCTCTCCCTGTCTCTCTCTCTCTGTCTGTGTCTCTCTCTCTGTCTGCGTCTCTCTGTCTATCTCTCCTGCTCTGACTTTTATCTGTATCTGCTATTTGTAAAAGAGGCTTCCATGAATAAAAGGTTAAATAACATAACAGTGTTGATACTAAGCGGCATGCACAATGACATCCATACACCAGAGAATTATTTGATTAAGTGCTCAAGCAAAACGAAGTAAGTCCACAGATAATTACGAGTAAAAACCATGTCCTGGAAGTGAAAATGAGACGTGAGAGTGAACGTGTGTGTCTGTCTACATCACATATGGGTCAACATTTATTCTCTGCGAGTTGTAGCTAATAGATGTTATTTGCCTTTACGCTGAGTGCAGGGCAGGGGTGTGATTAAATAAGTGTTGTAGAGCCTGGTCAGAGTCATCAGTCACTGATTAAGTAGCTACTCTAAATATTAATCTTACACTGGAACACAGTCTATTACAATGCCCCATAGGATACACAAAACACACACACACACACATTGTTTTATGTTGGACCACTTACTGTTTTAATTGTATGTATGTGTGTGTTTAATGGTTGTTTCTTACTGAACAGAACACGAGAAAATGACTTTGTTATCCACAGGATTCCTGGTTGGTTTCACTGTTATAACATGATATAATGTCATCCTAACCACCGGTCCCATAGCTTTTTGATGAATACGACAAATACAACTAAACTAAAGATCTTCATATCAGTCTTAATCCGTAAAGTCGTTACAACAAACCAGCAGGTTGCTCACTCTCACACACACACACACTACTCAGACCGCGTTATCAAGCAGGAGAGAATAATTTCCCCAAACCAGACAGGCCCAAGCTGGGAACCTTATTTGATAGCAGAGATTAAGCAGGAACTAGAAAAAAGAAGAACCCAAACAGAAAGGATTTAGTTCCATGGTTACGGTCGACGTGACAACGGGAGACTGTCTAAACCCTTTTCTTAATGTCTGTTTCATTTCAGACACACACAACCACAAACCACTACCCTGTGTCCTTCATTTGTGCTGCAAAGCATCCTGGGACGGGACACCTAGTGGGTTCCGCATGCCTCCGGGGTTTATGGGGGATTAAAACCGGCCTATCGCCACGGTGATGATGAAAATTAATTAAGTCATTATGGGAGGGAGGTAGGTTTGCGATTGTGTGATCTCATTTCATTCCTCTCTGCAGCATGCTTTCTGGGATGAAGGGACAATGGAGTGACACATGCACACACATATACACGCACACACAGACACACATTTGATTAAATGCTATAATTCGTGCAACAGGGATATCTGGGTGCCTATGGAAGCAGATAACACGTCATCCTCCATGCAGCAAGGCTACTCATGACTACTGTCACAGTCCCTCGCTAGCTGCTTTGCAGCTCCTGTATTTCAGTAATCTAAAAGCAGTTCTGTCAGCCGTTCACATGGATCAGACTCCTAAATATCAACATGGCAACCTGGTGCTGATAACCCAGGCTATTCTGGTGAAACATGAAGGCCTGCTACTTCAACAGCTTGTCATTAAAGGTCTGGTCCAGTAAAGTTCTGGTCCATTAAAGGCCTGGTCCAGTAAAGATTTGGTCCATTAAAGGTCTGGTCCGGTAAAGGTCTGGTCCAGTAAATGTCTGGTCCATTAAAGGTCTGGTCAAGTAAAGGTCTGGTCCAATAAAGATTTGGTCCATTAAAGGTCTGGTCCAGTAAAGGCCTGGTCCATTAAAGGTCTGGTCCGGTAAATGTCTGGTCCTGTAATGGTCATGTCCAGTAAAGGCCTGGCACAGTAATGGTCTGGTCGAGTTAAGGTCTGGTCCAGTAAAGGTCTGGTTCATTAAAGGCCTGGTCCATTAAAGGTCTGGTCCAGTAATGGTCTGGTCCAGTTAAGGTCAGGTCCAGTAATGGTCTGATCCAGTTAAGATCTGGTCCAGTAATGGTCTGTTCCAGTAATGGCCTGGTCCAGTCAAGGTCAGGTCCAGTAATGCCCTGGTCCAGTCAAGGTCAGGTCCAGTAATGGTCTAGTCCAGTTAAGGTCTGGTCCATTTAAGAACATGACTGTTTATGGATCTGTGCCCTCGGGGATACTTCCCATCTATCGCCAAGGTGATAATGTCTAGCAATGTACAGCTCACCTCCTATCTTCCCAAAATGTTTGTGTTGTGTTTGAAGCCGTGGGACGGCTGAGAGACCAGAGGTGGCAGAACAAACACATCATGCCTTTTTGGATGAGTATAGCTTAAAGTTGGAAGGGGCAGTTCCTCTTGCCTTTTGTGGTCAATGGTTCCCTCCTCTTCTTTGTCCAAGTGTGCAATGCAATATGGTCACTGTAGTTGGGTACCATGTTTTTAACACAGAACTACACTGTCTTGCACAGTCTTTTGTAAGTAGTTTTATTTTTCTTGAGAGAAACACTGCATTTGCACAAAAAAAAAAAGACCTATGCGGAAATCAAACTAACTGATCTATTCTCAGTAAATCAGACAGCACAACTCAACAGAATCCAATGCCCTGAAAGGCATGACCAGTTTTTCAGCCCCCCTGTCCAATGCCAATTCAAACATATATGTGCACATCTACATGTACACACACACACACTACCTAAATCTCATTAGCTGAAATACAGCTCCCACAACCACTCCAAATATTGTTCAAATTCATTATTGCTGGGAATGATTGTCTCTGCCCGTCACATCATCTCATTATGTTAATTAAGGTCAGGTAATCAGTGTGGATTAATCTCCATGGTAATAAGGACTGAGCAGCAGATTACGCCTCCTTATCTAATCCACATAATTGTATTTGTATAAGCATGTGATTAATGTGGCCACAAAGCAATTAATAATGAGATGATGGAACACACAGGAGAAGATAAAATACATAAACACACACAGGACACACATACGACACACACACATGGGAGGAGATATACAGGGGAGTAATATTTGTGAAGAGAGGGAGAGGATATAGATACTGGTTGATACTGTCTTTGCTTCTGTTTGGAGTCCCATAGGACTGTTCTTTTGTCCTCCTCTTCCCTGGACTCCCCTCTCCTCTCTCCTGTTCTTCTCTCCTCACATCTCTTTCTTATCCTCCTCTTTTCCTTTCTACTGTCCCGTAGCCTAACCTTTCGTCACCCCCTCCCCCTTTTGTATCAATCTCTCTTATTTCAGTGGTCCCTCAGTTGGTTTGATGAAATCAAGTGTTTTTGGAGTGTATTGGAGTGTGTGTGTGTGTGTGTGTCGGGGTTGTGAGGATTGCAGCAATTTCCAGTCGAAATTGGATGTTTGTTCCAAAACCCAAAACCCGACCACCAGCACCAATGGTGAGGGCATTTCTATTTCCACAGGCTGGCGGCTTGTCAAGGAGCTGTGGATGGAAATCCTGTCTACTGCTCTGAGGGCTAAACCTTTGACTCGTGCTAGACCTTTGATACACACTAGACCTTTGATTCGTGCTAGACTTTTGATACACACTAGACCTTTGATTTGTGCTAGACTTTTGATACACACTAGACCTTTGATTCGTGCTAGACTTTTGATACACACTAGACCTTTGACTCGTGCTAGACTTTTGATACACACTAGACCTTTGATTGGTGTTAGACCTTTAATACACGCTAGACCTTTGATACACGCTAGACCTTTGATACACTCTAGACCTTTGATTAGTGCTAGACCTTTGATATACGCTAGACCTTTGATACACACTAGACCTTTGATACACGCAAGACCTTTGATTTGTGCTAGATCTTTGATTAGACCTTTGATTAGTGCTAGACCTTTGATACACGCTAGACCTTTGATTCGTGCTAGACCTTTGATTCGTGCTAGACCTTTGATACATACTAGACCTTTGATTCGTGATAGACCTTTGATTAGTGCTAGACCTTGGATACACGCTAGACCTTTGATTCGTGCTAGACCTTTGATACATACTACACCTTTGATTCGTGATAGACCTTTGATACACGCTAGACCTTTGATACACGCTAGACCTTTGATACACGCTAGACCTTTGATACACACTAGACCTTTGATTCATGCTAGACCTTTGATACATACTACACCTTTGATTCGTGCTTGACCTTTGATTAGTGCTAGACCTTTGATACACGCTAGACCTTTGATACATACTACACCTTTGATTCGTGATAGACCTTTGATACACGCTAGACCTTTGATACATACTACACCTTTGATTCATGATAGACCTTTGATACATGCTAGACCTTTGATACACGCTAGACCTTTGATTCATGCTAGACCTTTGATACACACTAGACCTTTGATTCGTGCTTGACCTTTGATTAGTGCTAGACCTTTGATACGCGCTAGACCTTTGATTAGTGCTTGACCTTTGGCATTGGCATTCAGCTTTTGTGTGTGTGTTTCACAAACCTTAAACCTTATTAACCACCAATTAATACCAAAGTCAAAGGTTGTTGAGCAGTTTGAGTAATAACCTTTTATTTTTACTTAAAAAATATATATCACCACTTCACTCGTAGACATTTATTACCTGGATAAACCATGTATTCTCAAGATAATTGATTCAGGTTGGGACTTGCGGCGCAGTGTTAAAAATAATTATAATCAGAGTGTGCCCCGGTGATTTGTCTCCTTCTCCCCTATCGGCTGGAGAAAGCGGAGGCTGCGTGGATATAGAACAATATGTACATAGCACTGAGTGGATAGTTCCATCTAGGCTGTTGAAGCTGTTATCTAATTACAGTTATTAATTCTTTTTTTTTATTTGATGGTGTTTCTCTGACTGAAAAGTTACGTTATGGAAACCCCTGATGTGTTGAAACCGCACAATGTTTGATGTGTGTCTTACCTTTCCACATGACATTTGCATGTGCCTGTAATAACACATTATGGTTACCACTGGTAATAACTGTTATAACACATTATGATTACCACTGGTAATAACTGTAATAACACATTATGATTACCACTGGTAATAACTGTAATAACACATTATGGTTACCACTGGTATTAACTGTAATAACCCATTATGGTAACCACAGGTAATAACTGTAATAACATATTATGGTTACCTCTGGTATTAACTGTAATAACACATTATGGTTACCACTGGTATTAACTCTAATAACACATTATGGTTACCACAGGTAATAATTGTAGTAACACATTATGGTGACCACTGGTAATAACACATTATGGTTACCACAGGTAATAACTGTAATAACACATTATGGTTACCACTGGTAATAACTGTAATAACATACTATGGTTACCACTGGTAATAACTGTAGTAACACATTATGGTTACCACTGGTAATAACTGTAATAACACATTATGGTTACCACAGGTAATAACTGTAATAACATATTATGGTTACCAATGGTAATAACTGTAGTAACACATTATGGTTACCACTGGTAATAACTGTAGTAACACATTATGGTTACCACTGGTAATAACTGTAATAACACATTATGGTTACCACAGGTAATAACTGTAATAACATATTATGGTTACCAATGGTAATAACTGTAGTAACACATTATGGTTACCACTGGTAATAACTGTAGTAACACATTATGGTTACCACTGGTAATAACTGTAATAACACATTATGGTTACCACTGGCATAGTACTCTCAATGATTTGTCAAGTAACCTCTCTGTGTTGTATTAACGCTTCGTGTGGCATGAACACAACTTTTAGCAAATGTCAATAACTCTGGTTCCCTGAAGGAGAAAACTGTGTGTGTTCTCTCACCACACGCTCCTGCTGACCTCATTATCAAATCACACCCTCCAAGTCCAAAGAGGGCTCAGGCCTGATAGTAACCTTCTAGGTTATATATTCACAGCTCAGCCCTCCACACATTGATTCAGATCCACTTCACCGCGCTTCATTGCCACGGCCCTCACTGTGTCTAAGCTCCTTCCCTCCTTTGGGGAGCTGGGGTTATAGACATAATCTAACATTCCCTTTCCGACCGCCACTTCCGCATTCCGGCCAATACAATCCTGCACCAAGCTGGCCTGGCGGAACACACTGAATGGGTCAGTTCCTGACAGCCGGCCCAAAGGGGAACCAATGTCATCAGACAAGCAGTACCGTAGGGCAACACAGCAGAGACGTCAGTCAGGCCCGACCCGGCCCGGCCAGACAGCACAGATCTAGACCGAGACCGTGGCGTCGATGCCTGTTCCGCCACAACGCAGACATCCGCCACTGTGAACTCTTTGAACAGGGCCCAGGAGAACATGGACAATAAACGGGTCCATTCCCACGGCTCTTCAAAGGGACTGACGCAGTGAGATGGAATTGAACCAACAACCTGCTGATACACGCGACAAGTGAAATGACCCAATGAAATGTGATGAAATCCTGGTCCATGTTCACAGCCCTGTTAAAGGGTTATACCACAATGATACCCATCTCACCCATTACACCGACTCAGCATAAAATGTCTGTGAAAGAGCCTTGTCGCACACATGGGGTAGGAATGACTGGTGAGGTCAATAACGAAAATGCTATGATACATGAATCATCTGAGACGGCTTCATCCTCCGTCAAGTATGTGAAGAAATCTGCAGTACATCAAGTCAAAAAGCATTTGGATCACAGAGCAAGGCGAGCATGTTGTTTCTGGCATAGGACAAGTGAAGATCCTTTTTTAGAGAAGCCAAGAAAAAGTTGTATTCAGGAATTTTGTCAGTGAAACACAAGTTGGAGAAGAGGAGGAAAGAAAGTATGGAGAGGATTGGAGAGAGCGGTGAGATTGGCTGGAAGGTGAAGAGGAGTAGAAGGTTTAGAGGAGTGGCTGGAAGGTGAGGAGGAGTAGAAGGTGGAGAGGAGTGGCTGGAAGGTGAGGAGGAGTAGAAGGTGGAGAGGAGTGGCTGGAAGGTGAGGAGGAGGAGGAGGTGGAGAGGAGTGGAGAGAACTGCAAGAGGAGAATGTGGAACACTGGCTCTGTGATCCTCCCCGCCCCCCCCCCTCTACCCCCCCCTCCCCTCTCTGCTCTCTCTCTCCCCTCTCTCCCCTCTCTCCCCCCTCTCTCCCCTCTCTGTCTCCACCACTCCCCCCTGCCTTCATTCTTTCTCTTATTCTCTTATTCCCTGAGTAGGAGCTCTTCTTTGAACCTGGAGGAACATCTATGGGGATCTTATCAGCAGAGAGGTTGGGCTAGGATAGGCTGTTTTATGTTCCCATCTTTCTGTTCCCAGGTTTTTCTGTTAGTGCTCTCAAACTGCACACTCTTCTTTATTTAGTGTACTAATGCTAGGGTGTGATTTAGGACTCCTGAAAGAATGAACAAAAACTTGTAAATTGATGCCAGCTGGAATTTGTACATGAGAGTCTCAGGTGTCTCATTGGCTTTACATTGGCACCTCTCTCTGGAATATCTGATCTTTATCCTCCTCCCTCTCCACATCCTGCCTCCTCCTCCCTCCCTCCCTCCACCTCACCTTCATCCACACCAAGGAAACCATCAACTCATCAACGTTGTGCCTGCAACAGGCTTAGCTCGGATAAAAATAGACAGGGACTGACAGATGGGGAATTATTCTTGTGCTTTTTAAATGAAGTAATGTCTACATTATGTTTCTGTACTTTTTAAAGTAAGTTGTGTTCATTTTCCTGTGCCTTTTAGATGAGTAATTTCTGTGTCCCTAAAGATTAGTGTTTTTCTGAGGAAATAAAGAAACATACTGTTTCTTTTTGTTTAATAAATGGGATCAACTTCTGGAAAAAATCAAGAAAATGACTCATGGCAATAATTTTATATCTTTGTGCATCTCTAAATACAAATTTAAGCTTTCTCTTTCTCTCTCCCTCTACCTAATCCTTTAAATTCCCTCAAATCACCTCATATGCATTAATAAACACGGCACTCTACTATTTAGTCAATAAACATCAGAGTAATTTACAGTGTTCATTTTAAAGTTGTGTTTTTGACAGCATGGAGTAAAAATAGAAACAGAGCCATGCTTCATTGAAGAAAACACAACAACAGACCTATGCTGTATTTAAGTAAAGACAACAAAAGAGCCAAGCTTGATTGAAGAAAACACAACAAAAGAGCCATGCTTCCTTGAAGTAAACACAACAATAGAGCCATGTTTCATTGAAGTAAACACTTGCTACAGTTTACAATAAGTGTTAGGTTAGGGTATGAAATGGGTTATATTTAGGATGATGTTTAAGGTTAAGGTTAAGGTTAGTGGATAGTTATTTAAAAATGCTAAAGTTAAGATTAGGTTTGGGTTCACAATAGAATAAAGGTTAGGGAAAGGGTTAGCGATAGGATGAGGTTTAGGGTTAGGGTTAGCGATAGGATGAGGTTTAGGGTTAGGGTTAGCGATAGGATGAGGTTTAGGGTTAGGGTTAGCGATAGGATGAGGTTTAGGGTTAGGGTTAGCGGTAGTGGATAGTTAGCTGGAATGCTAATCATAGTCTGTAAAGCACTTAATAAAAGCATCTTAAGAAAAATAGTACTAATAGTAATTAGCCAACAATGAGTACCCCCACCTCGTCCGTCAGCTCCTTTGAGGAAGCAAATGGTTCAGTTGTATTGGGAAATGTACATTACCGGACCTCTTCAACCCATTCACCTCTTCAAACCCTTGTTTTCGCAAAGGAAAACACCTTTCTGATTGCATTACTGTGTAGCTCAGTTGTTAGAGCATGGTGCTTGCCACGTCATGCTAGAATGCAATTATTTGAGCTGCTTTTGAAGGAGAATGTCAAAAAGAAAAGATTGTTGGCATTGTTTGGTTCAGTTTATATATAATAGCAGGGTAGAAAACATATATGGCCCATATTCCAAATGCTGCCGTGCCTTATTTCTGAATGATCAACCTTTCTGTAAAGCATGGGCTCAATGCCTTAATCAATGTGGGACACATCTTCCAGGTCATAGATAGGTTTTCAGTGAACGCATAGAGCTGAGTAAATGTTCTCTTCCTGAAGTTTTGCGGTACTATTTTCCGAACTGCACAGCCGATTCCCCAATTTGTGCTGTTTGGCACAAGCATTTAGTCCCATGGTGTGACCTTACGCCCTCAGAAAACAGGTTTATAAAAGGATTCTGCCTGCCTGCCTGTCTCCCTGTCTCCCTGTTTTGTCTTTGCAGCATTGTCCACTCATCCCAAACTAAACAGGAAAACACTAAATTACAGAAGGATCTAGAAACAGGTTAACATTAATGCAAATAAAAACAATAAACCATTGTGATAAGAGTCTGAGTACTGTCAAAATAGGTTTATGTAATGCTACCAGTCAGGATAGGCCAGTGTGGTTGGCAGGGCTGCTCAGACTGAAACAGGAGCTGGGTTCAATTCCACTTTGAATAACAAAACACAAAGCCTCCCCCCCACAGTGTGTGTGTGTCTGTGGTGTGTGTGAGTGTGTGTGTGTGTGTGGTGTGTGTGTGATGTGTGAATGTGTGTGTGTGAGTGTGTGTGTGTGTGGTGTGTGTGGTGTGTGTGTGTGGTGTGTGTGTGTGTGTTGGGGTTAGGGTAAGGGTTAGGGTTAGGGTTAGGTTTAGAACATTTATATTTTCTGGCTGTACAAACTTGTGTGCGTGTGTTTGTGTGGTGTGTGTGTGTGTGTGTGAGTGTGTGTGTGTTTGTGTGGTGTGTGTGTGTGTGTGTGTGTGTGTGTGTGTGTGTGTGTGTGAAGGGGGGAGAACAGACTTCTGTCTCCATACCTGAAGGCATATTAAACTGGAGGATCTGGTTACCAAGGGGTTACAGGAAAAACCACAACAGCCAATACTTTTATAGCTTTTTACAGATGGGCCACATTCCATGGCCATTCAATTTCAATTGCCTTGGTCCTTTGTCTCTCACTCGTGCTGTTTTTCATATTCCTCTCTCACTCTGTCTCACTCTTTTCCACCCCTCACTCACTCTCGTTACCTCACCTCACGAGTGTGTCACTTCTCTATCCCCTCCCTCCCTCTCTTCTCATCTCCGTCCCTCCCACCCATCTCCCCCCTTTCTTCCTTATCTCCCTCTGTCTGCCACCTTGCCAGATGAGGTGATATTGGTGTGATGTGGAAGTCGTTGAGAACGTGTCTAGACAATCACACCAATCTGGGACGTCCACACCTGAGCTTTTTATAGGCTAATAAGACTGACCTGTTGGCTCCACAAACACATCCTCACTGAAATCAGAATGCATATCAAGATGCAAATAAAAGGGTAACCGGAGGTTTGATTTTGGGTCTACTATTGTCATCCAGCAGCATTTATTAAAATATATCTGAACTTCATGTTTTGAAGTAAGGTTATGTTTTGAAGTATGGTTTGGTTATGTTTTGAAGTATGGTTGTGTTTTGAAGTATGGTTAAGTTTTGAAGTATGGTATGGTTATGTTTTGAAGTATGGTTGTTTTGAAGTATGGTTATGTTTTGAAGTATGGTTGTTTTGATACATGTTTATGTTTTGAAGTATGGTTATGTTTTGAAGTATGGTTGTTTTGATACATGTTTATGTTTTGAAGTATGGTTATGTTTTGAAGTATGGTTGTTTTGATACATGGTTATGTTTTGAAGTATGGTTATGTTTTGAAGTATGATTGGTTTGATACATGGTTATTTTGTGAAGTATTGTAAGGTTTTTTTTATTAGGTAAGCAAGATTTACAAAAGAAAAGCATGTTCTCAGTGTGATTTTTCTGATTAAATAAAGGACTAAACAAAAAACACTCACACTATTGAGTCAGTTGCTCTCTGTTCTCCACATACTGCATGGCAAGACAAAGCAACCTGTCATTAACTTACTGATTCTCTCTGCCTCTCTCTCACGTCACTTGTGGGCGTCAGTGGGCGTCTAATTTGGCACCCTATTCCCCTATAGTGCACTAATGTTGACCAGGGCACATAATGCTCTTGTCAAAAGTAGTGTTTAATATCGGGAAGTTGGTAGTATTTAGGACACAGCTATAGTCAGACAGTTAATAACAGTCTCTTGCAAGCAAGCAGCACCCAGGAAAAAATATTGGAAATTAAACTGAATAGAATTGAACTTTTCTACTTAAATTGTCTAGTGTCTGGCTTGCAGATACAGCACTTGTTATTTGCAAGCCTTATCATTATGACTTTGGAGTAGTTCAGACACCATTAATAAAGTGGAAAATCAAATTGCTGAGTCCTCTCATAGCCTGTTCTCTATTCAGGGCAGAATTATTGACAAGGGACCACAGATAGGATGCCATTTGGGACAACAGTGAAGTAATTCTTTATGTCTGACTCTGGCACAGGTATAGATGTTATTTGTCGTCACAATTACTTTTTAGAGTAAAATATTCGTTTGGTTATTTTTTTCACATGAAAACCAGGTCAATTAGAAGGCCCCACAATGAGATTATTTGTAACTGATACATTACCAGTTGTTGGGTGTGGCACTTTTGTGGTGTTCACTGTTATTTAAAATGTCGGTACTGTCATTCGTCTCTGTATCATGCCATTGGTTGGGGCCTCCCAGGGGGTGGAGCAGTCTCCTGGGAGCCACAGTGTGTAATCCACTGCACAATGAGAGATGCCCTGGCAGCCTCCCAGTGAAATGCTTTTAGATCCGGGGACTAAGATGGCCGAGTCACATTGAAAAACATCAGAAAGAGTAGCAGTCCTTCTCACTGAAATTCCTGCCATAGCTGTCAATCAAATTCTCTATTTGACAGGGTTGTGAGGGCAGTAGCGACAAATCTCTTTGTCTTTCCAGGGTTTTTAGGACAGCGGACATGTAGAAGATGGCAGATACACAGCTGACATGTAGAAGATGGCAGATACACAGCTGACATGTAGAAGATGGCAGGTACACAGCTGACATGTAGAAGATGGCAGATACACAGCAGATATGTAGAAGACTGCAGATACACAGCAGACATGTAAAAGACTGCAGATACACAGCAGGCATGTAGAAGACCGCAAATACAGCAGACATGTAAAAGACTGCAGATACACAGCAGATATGTAGAAGACTGCAAATACACAGCAGAGATGGAAAAGACTGCAGATACACAGCAGACATGTAGAAGAATGCAAATACACAGCAGACATGTAGAAAACTGCAGATACACAGCAGATATGTAGAAGACTGCAAATACACAGCAGACATGTAGAAGACTGCAGATACACAGTAGACATGTACAAGATAGCAGATACACAGAAGACATGTTGAAGGTGGCAGATACATAGCAGATATGTAGAAGATGGCAGATACACAGCTGACATGTAGAAGACTGCAGATACATAGCAGACATGTAGAAGATGACAGATACACAGCAGACATGTAGAAGACTGCAGATACATAGCAGACATGTAGAATATGGCAGATACACATCAGACATGTAGAAGACTGCAGATACATAGCAGACATGTAGAAGACTGCAGATACATAGCAGACATGTAGAAGATGGCAGATACACAGCAGACATGTAGAAGACTGCAGATACATAGCAGACATGTAGAAGATGGCAGATACACAGCAGACATGTAGAAGACTGCAGATACACAGCAGACATGCAAAAGACTGCAGATACACAGCAGGCATGTAGAAGACTGCAAATACAGCAGACATGTAAAAGACTGCAGATACACAGCAGATATGTAGAAGACTGCAAATACACAGCAGACATGTAGAAGATGGCAGATACACAGCAGACATGCTGCAGCTGTCAGCAGTGACTACATCCTTCTTGCCCCAGGCCCAAATCAACCGTGTGATTTATAAAATGGACTGTCACATGGCCACCTTGTCTCGCCCTCTTCTCTTTCTCTCTCTTCTCTCTCTCTTCTCTCTCCCTCTCTCTCTCTCTCTCTCTCTTTCTCTCTCCTTTCATCATATCACAGGCTTTTTCTTGCTGTTTCTCTTTTGCTTTTCCTCCCCCTCACTGTCTCTCTTTCTTTTGACACTTTTATGCTTGTATCTCCTCACCTTCCTACCTTTCCCCTTCTATCACTTTCCCACTTCAACCACTCTCCTGTCACTATTGCAGCCCCACCACTCTTCTCCCTGTATCACTCTCTCAATTTTATCTTTCCAACATCACTCTCCACCCGTCATCACACCCCCCTCTAACACACCTCTATCTCCATCTATCTCCCTCTCTGTGTTTGTCTCCTGGTATCCCATTTCTTTGTCACTTTCCTTCCTCAAATCTCTCCTTCAAAATGTTGAGCTGCTTCATTCTTTTCACCCTCTCCGCCTCTTTTTGGGGCTCGCTGTCTCACTCCTAACCCCTCCATTTCCCCTCTCCCCCTGTGCCTCTCCCCCCGTGCTTCTCCCTCCTTTGTCTCTCCCTCCTGTGTCTCTCTCCTTCCCTCAACGTCCCTCATGGTAAATGATGCATGGCAGACCCAAAGACGCTGAGCGATCATTAGCGAGGTGTTGCAGGTGAATGCGGAGCAGGGGATGATGGAGAGGGAGGGATGAGGGGATGGGGGGATGGAGGGATGGAGGGATGGAGGAATGGAGGGATGGAGGGATGGGGGAATAGAGGGAAGGAGGGATGGAGGGAAGGAGGTATGGAGGGATGGAGGGAAGGAGGGATGGAGGGATGGAGGGAAGGAGGGAAAGAGAGATGGAGGGATGGAGGAATGGGGGGATGGAGGGAAGGAGGAATGGAGGGAAGGAGGGATGGAGGGATGGAGGGATGGAGGGAAGGAGGGAATGAGGGATGGAGGGATGGGGGGATGGAGGGAAGGAGGAATGGAGGGATGGAGGGATGGAGGGATGGAGGGAAGGAGGGATGGAGGGATGGAGAGATGGGGGGATGGAGGGAAGGAGGAATGGAGGGATGGCGGGATGGAGGGATGGAGGGATGGGGGGATGGGGGGATGGAAGGATGGAGGGAAGGAGGTATGGAGGGAAGGAGGGATGGAGGGATGGGGGGATGGGGGGATTGAGGGAAGGAGGGATGGAGGAATGGAGGGAAGGAGGGATGGAGGGATGGGGGGATGGAGGGATGGAGGGATGGAGGGATGGAGGGATGGAGGGAAGGATATAACAGAGAATTGCAAAAAGCAGGTTCCCTCCCTTCAGGCGTTTCCATGCAAGAAACAGAACTAGTTGTCGTCCACATCCCAATTAGTACCCTCTTTCTAACATAGTGCCCTACTTTAGACCAGATTTAAAGTGGTCCACTAGGTGGGCTGTAGGGTGCCGATTGAGATGCAAACATTGTTCGTGTAAAATACCATGTTTGTGGCCTTTCCTGCGCCTGTAGTCATCAATCCAGACAGACGGTAGGGCACCCACACACACACGCACCCACACACACACACACACACACACACACACACGCACCCACACAGACACACACACGCACACACACACCCACACACACACACACACACACACACACACGCACCCACACACACACACGCACACACACACACGCACACACACACACACGCACACACACACGCACACACACACACACATTGCACATGTCAGACAGTTCACACCAGACTAACTTCTATATTTGATGTTTGTCCAGGTGGGCAGGAGGTCTAGCTGTAGCTCATTCGTTCAGAGCACGTAGCCAAGTTTCCGGGTTTCCTTCTACAGGGGGAGCAGAAGAAATGTCTGCACTTGCTACTGGGAAGTCGATCTGGATACAAGTGTTGGCTGTAAAAATGTCAATGCAGGGTCTGTGTGTATATAGCTTTATAAAGCAGGGCAGGGGTTCATGCTTTTAGTTAAACAGGCTGGCGATTAAACAGGCTGACGGTTAAACAGGCTGGCGATTAAACAGGCTGGCGGTTAAACAGGCTGGCGATTAAAAAGGCTGGCGATTAAACAGGCTGGCAGTTAAACAGGTTGGCAGTCAAAAAGGCTGGCAATTAAACAGGCTGGCGGTTAATCAGGCTGGCAGTTAAACAGGCTGTCAGTGGTGATGGTGGAAGGCCAGCTGAGCTTCTGACTCCAAAACAATGTTTTGTTTCAAATGAATAAATAAATATAAATAGTAAATAAATATAAATAATAAATAAATACATGGATGTGGAGGAGGTGAAGGAATTGCGATTAGAGAGAAATTACAGTTTAACTCCAGGGTCTAACTGGAAAAAAAAGTTAACTGACAACCAGAGCCTTAATCCTTACCTTTAAACTGACTCTGACCATAAACTCAATAACCTTCAATAACCTTTATGCCTTAACTTAATCTAACCCTAACTTCTAAACCCAACCCATAATGGCAAAACTTAACCATTACCCTTATTCTAAAATTCTAATCCTTCCCTAAACTTAATAAATCTTCTTGTCTAAGTGTGGACCTGCCAAATGTTCTCACTTTGCATTATTTAAAGAAAATTTGAAATCTTTGCTATACTGGTACACACACACACATGCACATACACATTTACTCCTACCCACACACACTCTTGACTAGCTAGTCTGCAAATGTGTCTACATAATAGAGTAAAGCATGTCTAGGGACAAGGCCAGATCATCAGACTGTATTCTCTTCCATCGACAAAGCCTTAGAGACGGCTGCTGTAGACACACGCGCACACACTCATATACCGTCACACACACACAGACACCCACTATACAATAGATAAGCGCCATAAAGTGCCCATCTTCTCTCCATCTTATCTTTTCCATTTATCTGAAACAGCCGAAGGCGAAGGATGTTGACTTTCCTTGGCACCAAAGCACCTTTGAAGCCCCAAAACTGAGTTTCAGGGGTGTTTCAGGAAATTTACATTAAAGATACAGTCTGACATTTTTGATTACATGTTTTGTAGGTGGCACGCTGGAGCTATAAGCGTCCTCACAAATTGCATAATATGTTATGCATGTATACTATTTCATGTATGATTATTATGCCATGTATGAGTATTATGTCATGTATGAGTATTATGTCATGTATGAGTATTATGTCATTTATGTTTATTATGTGATGTATGTGTGGTATGTCATGAATGTTTATTATGTGATGTATGTGTGGTATGTCATGAATGTTTATTATGTCATGTATGTGTGGTATGTCATGAATGTTTATTATGTCATGTATGTGTGGTATGTCATGAATGTTTATTATGTCATGTATGTTTATGATGTCATGTATGTATAAGATGTCATGAATGTGTATAACGTGAAACCACTTGCTTTCAAACTAGGAATAATATTCATGGCTGGTTTACTCCCTGGATTCAACAATTTGGGCATCTGTTAGAGCCAGGACACTCCTACCTGGCCTTTAATTACTTTACAATTGCAATGTCCACAAAACCCCTAACTGGCCTTTACCTACTTTATAATTACAATGTCCACAAAACCCTTAACTCACATTTAACTACTTTACAATTACAATCTCCAGAACAACCCTAACTCACATTTAACTACTTTACAGTAACAATGTCCACAAAACTCCAAACTCACATTTAGCCACTTTTTTTTAATTTATTTTTTTAACCTTTATTTAACCAGGTAAATACTTGTTGAGATTAAAAATCTCTTTTTCAAGAGTGTCCTGGCCAAGACAGGCAGCAGTACAACCATACATACAACACAGAATACAAGAACATAAAACAACTTTACAATCACAATGTCCAGAACACCCCTACCTGGTCTTTAACTACTTTACAATATCAGTAACCCCTAACTCACCTTTAATTACTTTACAATTACAATATCCAGAAAACCCTTACCTTGTATTTAACTACTAAACAATAATTATGTCCAGAACATCCCTACCTCACCTTTAACTACTTTACAATTTCAAAGTCCAGAAAACCCTTACCTCGTAAGTAAGTATTTTCTGCATGTTTCGTTTTAAAAACTTTTCCTCCAAAAATCTTCCAAAACTATTCATTCAGATATAATTTCAAACAGTCTGCCCAGATATCCCCAAAACTATTAATCCAGCTAGCCTTTAAAAAGGTTGCATTTTCCGTTGGCGTTTTCCTCTATTTTCACCTATTCTACTTGATATTAAAGTCTGATATGCATGTCTTGGTCTCTCAGTCATGCCCTTGTTGTTCACAGGCAATAGAGTGTGAAAGTTAGTATATGATCAAGTTGATCACTCTTTCAAAATCTCTGGCTTAATATCGCTCAATATGTCTACACACAATTCAACTCATTAAATCTACCTTTACATCCAGATGTCAACGAACAAAGCACTTCATTAAAGCAATCAAACTGTTCACTATAAATGTCATTATTTACTGAAAATACAGACACCTAGATGTAGAGATTTAATTTGACCCACATCAGATGATGGTTGTAAGGTTCTGTTTTCCCTTTTATTTTTATTTTCAGTTCTGTATTTATTTTCCTGGTCAACCTTGTGTTCTGTTTTGTTGTGTTTTTTAACGTAGCTCCCTATTTCATTCTTGTTAATTCATTTCCTAAGTGTTAGTTACTCACCTGGTCTCATCAGCTCCTTATTTAGTTCAGTTCATTCTGTTTGCTCCTTTGTGAGGTATTGTTTGTTTTGACTCTGCTAAGCCTTTTTCCTTGTTCATTTGTGAGATCCAGTTATAACCTCCTTCTGTGTACTGACCAGTATATCTTCCATGACCAGTCTTCTACCCTTAGCTAGCCCTTGTTGTTATTGTGCCTTCGGTCTTACAGTAGCATTAGATCTCCTGCCTACCCTTGACTACCATTCTAGCCTTATCCTTCTAAATTGTTCACTTGCCTGTTTGCCTACCTGTCTATGACCATTGACTGCCTGTGACCTCAATTCCTGCGTTCTGTTTTGGTGCAATAAACACCTGCCACACCCTGCCCGTAAATCTACACCATTGTCTCTGAGTATTCGTTACAATGGTCAAATAGAATATTTTTTTATATGTATTTTTTTTTCTTCATTTAAGTCATTTAACAGAGGCTTTTATCCAGAACGACTTAGAGCTGAGGTAGTTTGGTAAGACAACCACACAACCCAGTAGTAGCAAGCACACCTTTCTCAATGAAGTAGATGTTAGCAAGTCAGTGCCAGAAGGCAGGATAATGGATGGATAAAACAATTGAAAAAGCATCGGGCTATGTCACCTTTGTAAATTGCCGAAATGTTTTGACAAGCAACGTTTTTGTGCTGCCCCATGACTGTGTGGGAGGTGTCAGACAGGTGGAGGCAGCTTTTGTGCCAACTGATGAAAGACGACGGTCCCGACTGTGAAACTCGGTTCTGGGCGCTTCTCTTGATCTCGTTCCAAGATGGCTCCTGTGTTTGTCGAGTCTTCCTCATTCATCCGTCTCCATGTTGTCTTTGGGTGGCCAATGCTCCTTTCTGTTATTACTGGAACAGGCACTGAAAAATGTTTACCCCAGCAGACACAAACACACGGTGTATGTACTACAAAACAGACAAACACACACACAGACACGGTCCACACACACCGCAACACACACACACACACACACAGTCCACATGATGAGACATACAGAGTGTCAACAACAACAGCCTATGTTTATCTTTACGTCCACGTCCTCTAGTCCCACAGCGGGTGTGTCTGAAATGCCTGCCCGTTCCCTAGGCAGGCCCCTCCAAACCCCACGGACTCTGGTCAAACGCACTCTACTAAGGAACAAACTGCCATTTGGGACTCAACTGCAACTTTGAGGTCTGGAGAACAAGCGGAGCCCGTGGCAGACTGGCAGTAAACTCTGGCATAAACACAGACATTTAAGAGAGAACCGTCAGTGTGTCTCGGTTCCTACGGCGCTGAGATCCTCTGCCGGAATTACAGGCCACGGGTCCGTCTGTTCCACCGCGGCCTCATGTAGAATCATCAGCGTACGGAACCCTTCATTTTCGTCGGAAAACATCACGGTGTGTGTTCACACAGCATTATAGGTAATATATGTATTTACTACGATAACAGAGTCTCCCAGAATGTGTGTGTGTGTGTGTGATCACGTAATTGTGTACAGGTGGGGACTGAAGTAACCACGGACATATTAGAACCAGAAAAATCTTTATGACAGCTTAAGCTCAGGCATGAAGAGAGAGTGTGTGTGTGTGTGTGTACTCACATGCACCTGGGTGTATAGTGGTGGTGTATGGGTGTGTGTGTGTGTGTGTACTCACATGCACCTGGGTGTATAGTGGTGAGTGTATGGGTGTGTGTGTGTGTGTGTACTCACATGCACCTGGGTGTATAGTGGTGGGTGTGTGGGTGTCTGACAGGGTCTCTCTCATGTTAAACATATTCCGCATTCCGCCAGGCTGTTATCTCCTTTGCTGTCGGTGTGCGTTCACACCCCGCTGCTCCTCGCAGGCAGCACCCCTGCGCCCCAAATGGAACACTGCTCCCTACGCGGCGCCCTCCCATCAACCCCAGCGGACCAGGAAGTCCACCGTACGGGCTGAGACGGGGGAGACGCAACGCAGGCTTAGTCGGCTCAAATTATCACTCATATCTTCACCCTGCGGATATAATGCTTGTTTACAAATCCAGTTTCTCATGCGGCTGAAAGGCAGAGCATTAACTAATATTGGAGTACACGATGGACAATAAATTACTGACATTTGCTGTGGATTAGTGGACGCAATTCGGAACCGAACGTAAAGGCCCATTGCACAACTGAAGAATCAATGAGTATGTTGATATGCACTGTTTGTGATGAATAAAAGGTTGGCCCCTTTAAATCAAATGCACAGTGATGTTGTGTGGACATCTACCATCAGGCATTGTGTCAGGATGAGGAGTACTAAATTGGTCCGCTGGATCCAAACTGGTATGCAAGGTGTCATATTATGAAATTGATATGCATACATTTCATATGTTTTATTATATATGAAATTATGTCATTGTGTATGTGTTATTTATATTTAAATCATAGTTATAGATCATTATTATATATCAATGATATTATTAAATGAAAGAAAGGAGCAACACAGAGCCCAGTGTGGCCCCTCACCCTCCACAGCATAATCAGCAACAGCATTATCTATTGTGTTGTGAAATGACTAATAAAGACAACATTTTAAGAAGCAATGGGGCCCGAGATTCAATTTAGATCTTTTTCAAAGAAGCCCAATTTCATAGCATTATAATGGACATGGGCTACACAGGATCTCATTCCTGTGCTCCTTGATTGACAGCTCACATCTGAACTGCGTTGTCAGTTGACTGTCAAGGGTCCAATCAGTGTTCTCAATATAATAGTGCAGTACAATCAGGAGAGTTTAATATATAGACACATTTTGCATAGGGCCCCCAAAAGGCTCGAGCCGGCCCTGCCTGCTACCATGGTATAAATGTAGCCAGGTAGGTCTTTGTCTTTTCATCAACCAGCCTCATTATAATAAACACCAGCGGTTGGCAATCATTTAGAAATTGCTGCAGTAAATGTTGTCTTGATTTATTCAAAGCACTCCCCTGTCCCTCACGTCATCTGGCCTCTTCACCCTGGTTGGCCGGCTAACTCTGAGTTCAGTCAACGACTGAGGTTGGATTGAGCTGTGGGAGGCTTTTTACAGCAGCTTGAGGACAGATATGTTCATCTCCACCTATTGTTCTGTCACCTTTATTTTTAGGAGCTGTGCTGAGGCCAGAAGCAGAGTAAGAGGAGACAGGGGAGGAGACAGGGGAGGAGAGAGACGGAGAGAGAGACGAAGAGAGAGATGGAGAGAGAGATGGGGCGTGAGAGAGTTGGAGAGAAAAACAGAGAGTGGTTTGGAGGAAAGCAGAATAAAGAGAGAGAGGGGAGAGGGGGTGATGGAGGGAGTTAGAAAAAATGTGTTTCTAGGGCAACAATCAGTATAATTGTCCTGGTACTGTCTGACACTAGCAATCTGCTGAAAGAGGCAGGGGGAGGGGGGGAAAAGGAGACGAAGAGGCAGGAGAGGAGACTAGCAATCTGCTCAAAACCCTGCAGGCCCAGAGACCCAGGTGCAGCTTGGGAGTACACTGATAGAGGACAGGTGACACTCACACAATGACAGTCACACACACACACACATACACACAGTTCAACACAGACATGTGCATAGGCCAAACACACACACACACACACACATGCATGTACATAAATGCACATAAAGCCGTGGTGTGGAGACATGTATAAAGGATTTATGCAGAGCCTAGACTCACGCAGAGTGGTCTCTGTCTGAGCCTTTGGCCATAATGGTTTCTGGAAAACACACCCTACTGGATTCATTCCATATTAAAAAGTAACTTTCACTGCCGCTGAGAGACCAGGGTTGGAATCCTGCGGGTTAGCCCAAAGGTCCCGCGGAGGGTGATTCAATTCAACAGCCGACACTGTCCAGGCTTAGTAATCAAATTGGGTTGCCTCGCCTCATCGCACTCTAGCGACTCCATTGAGAGGCTCCGGCACCTGTGAGCTCAGTCAAGGTAGGATTCCGATCGAGACTTCCTGTTTGAGAGAGTAGCGGGATAAGAAACAGAATGGCATTGGATGTGTTCTGGAGGACACATATCTTGACATCGACAGTGTGGAGTGTGTTAGATGGGACAAAAAAAAGTGTGTTAAGGTAAGTGTCGTTGTGGTTACAGTGTATTTATTATTTAATCAAGTGGCAAATTTGTCAACATTGTCAGATGAATCCCAGGACATTATCCAGTCAGTGTTTGTCAACATTGTCAGATGAATCCCGGAACATTATCCAGTCAGTGTTTGTCAACATTGTCAGATGAATCCCGGAACATTATCCAGTCAGTGTTTGTCAACATTGTCAGATGAATCCCGGAACATTATCCAGTCAGTGTTTGTCAACATTGTCAGATGAATCCCGGGACATTATCCAGCCTGTGTTTGATAAACAGTCCATTTAGAATCAGCATCATCTCACCACTTTGTTATTGTGACTTTGTCTTGTAGGAAGGAAGCAGGATAATAGCGTTGTGCTCAATGCCAAAGTGAGTGCCTTGGTTGTTCTTGCTATCTGTGCATTAACTCTGTTTTCCCTGTAGACAGTGGTCTTAGTATGTCCTATCATGGATAACTACCGTATACTTTCTATGAACAGTATTCATAGACTCAGTTTCAGCAAAGCATTCCTGTCTGACCCAACCCTCCAACCAACCCAGATAGGACTTAAACAATAAAGGGCAAGTCAGGATAATAACACAAATCGCAATAACACAGCTGCATGTCAACCACAGCTCGGGAGCTCCACATTACCTGTTTCTAGTGCAGCAGAGGAGCTCCACATTAACTGTTTCTACTGCAGCAGAGGAGCTCCACATTACCTGTTTCTACTGCAGCAGAGGAGCTCCACATTAACTATTTCTACTGCAACTCATGAGCTCCACATTAACTGTTTCTACTGCAGCAGAGGAGCTCCACATTACCTGTTTCTACCGCAGCTCGGGAGCTCCACATTAAATGTTTCTACCGCAGCTCGGGTGCTCCGTAAAATTGTTTCTAAAGCAGCTCAGGAGCTCCACATTATCTGTTTCTACAGGAGCTCGGGAGCACCACATTACATGTTTCTACTGCAGCAGAGGAGCTCCACATTAACTGTTTCTACTGCAACTCAAGAGCTCCACATTATCTGTTTCTACTGCAGTTTGGGAGCTCCACATTACCTGTTCTACTGCAGCAGAGGAGCTCCACATTAACTATTTCTACTGCAACTCATGAGCTCCACATTAACTGTTTCTACTGCAGTTTGGGAGCTCCACATTACATGTTTCTACTGCAGCAGAGGAGCGCCACATTAACTGTTTCTACTGCAACTCAAGACCTCCACATTATCTGTTTCTACTGCAGTTTGGGAGCTCCACATTACCTGTTTCTACCGCAGCTCAGGAGCTCCACATTAAATGTTTCTACCACAGCTCGGGTGCTCCGCAAAAACGATTTCTAAAGCAGCTCAGGAACTCCACATTACCTGTTTCTACAGGAGCTTGACGGCTCCACATTAACAGTTTCTACCACAGCTTGGGAACTCCACATTAACTGTTTCTCCCGCAGCTTGGGAGCTCCACATTAACTGTTTCTACCGCCTCTTGGGAGCTCCGCAAAAACTGCTCTACTGCAACTCGGGAGCTCCACATTAACTGTTTCTACTGCAGCTTGGGAGCACCACATTACATGTTTCTACAGGAGCTCGGGAGCACCACATTATCTGTTTCTACTGCAACTCAAGAGCTCCACATTATCTGTTTCTACTGCAGTTTGGGAGCTCCACATTAACTGTTTCTACTGCAGCAGAGGAGCTCCACATTAACTATTTCTACTGCAACTCATGAGCTCCACATTAACTGTTTCTACTGCAGTTTGGGAGCTCCACATTACCTGTTTCTACCGCAGCTCGGGAGCTCCACATTAAATGTTTCTACCGCAGCTCAGGTGCTCCGCAAAAACTGTTTCTAAAGCAGCTCAGGAGCTCCACATTATCTGTTTCTACAGGAGCTCGGGAGCACCACATTACATGTTTCTACTGCAGCAGAGGAGCGCCATATTAACTGTTTCTACTGCAACTCAAGACCTCCACATTATCTGTTTCTACTGCAGTTTGGGAGCTCCACATTACCTGTTTCTACCGCAGCTCAGGAGCTCCACATTAAATGTTTCTACCACAGCTCGGGTGCTCCGCAAAAACTGTTTCTAAAGCAGCTCAGGAACTCCACATTACCTGTTTCTACAGGAGCTTGACGGCTCCACATTAACAGTTTCTACCACAGCTTGGGAACTCCACATTAACTGTTTCTCCCGCAGCTTGGGAGCTCCACATTAACTGTTTCTACCACCATTTGGGAGCTCCGCAAAAACTGCTCTACTGCAACTCGGAATCTCCACATTAACTGTTTCTACTGCAGCTTGGGAGTTCCATAGTACCTGTTTCTACAGTAGCTTTGGGGCTCCACATTATCTGTTTCAACCAAAGCTCCGGAGCTCCACATTAACTGTTTCTACTGCAGCTTGGGAATTCCATAGTACCTGTTTCTACAGTAGCTTTGGGGCTCCACATTATCTGTTTCAACCAAAGCTCGGGAGCTCCACATTAACTGTTTCTACAGCAGCTTTGGAGCTCCACATTATCTATTTCAACCACATCACAGGAACACCACATTATCTGTTTCTATCACAGTTTGGGAGTTCCACATTAACTGTTTCGACCACAGATCTGGAGCTCCACATTATCTGTTTATACCACAGCTCTGGAGCTCCACATTATGTTTTGTTTTGAAGCAATAGACTCGAGGACACCCCTTCAGGGCTATGTTCCAAATGTCTCCCTATTCTCTAACTAGTAAACTATGTTTGGAGTTGGGTGACTTTTGGGCCTCAGCCTCTACCTCCCTATCTCTAAAGAACAGAGGGGGGTGGCTCTGTCTATAAATAAATGTCGATCTTCTGTAAGTTGCAGAGGAGCTAATTGAATATTATTTTCAGGAATGATTAAGTTGACCCTATCCATGCAAACTAATTAATTTTAGCATGGCTAGAGGAAAGGGTGTTGAATAGACTTCAATAGTAGTGACTAAAGACAATCTCAAGGAAACCCCCTCCCCCTTCATTTTCTGTAGGCCTGTAGTTGGTTAGGGTCCCAAATGGCACCCTATTCCCTGACGTTCTACTTTCAAAACCGAGGTATATGGGTAATGAAGTGCACTGTTTAGAGATCAGGGCCCATATTACATATTGCGGGGAATAGGGGATCATTTGTGATGCAGGTGTTGAGGTTGATCTGTTTTTGTGTTCAGGTTCTTTAGCTGACTGGACTGATCAGAGCATCGCAGCAAACCTCTCGTCAGAACACATATTCCATCATTGCTTTAATAATAGTCTTATAATCCCCTTACTTTTTCACCTCTATATTCCTCTACCTCTCTCTCTCTCTCTCATCTCCCTTTTTTTATTGCTCTACTCTACTTCTCCCTCTTCCTCCCCCTCTCCCTCTCTTTCTTTTCCTCTCTCTGCTCTATCTCTCCATCTGTCATCTGTCACTCCCTCTCTCCTCCTCTCAAGTTTCTCTCCCCCTTTCTCTCATTAAACATGATTATCTCTCCTTCTTTACTTCCCTTCATCCTCCCCCTCCCTCCCTCTCTCTTCCTTCTCCATTATCGTGCCTCTTTCTCCCATGGTCCCTCAGCCTCCACACTCCTCGTGGGTATCAGAGTTATATCTGTAATTAGTGAATGCATGGTGTGGTGCCTACATTATAGTAACTTATAGAACTACATACAGGCTTGTGACATCTGAGTGGTGATTGCCATGGCGATAAGTCTGTGATGTGGATGAAGGAAGTGCAGGCAAACCAAGTCATTGCACTAAAATAGCAGCAGGGCCGGGTCTAGACTTTTGGGGGCCCCATGCAGAATTTGATTTGGAGGCCCCCTCTCAAGCCTTAAAACTTTGTTATAAATGTTTGCATGATTGAGCAAACACACAAATGTACAAATAGGCATGTAATGAAGTACCAGAGGGCCCAACAAAATAAGTTATTAAGCTAGTTATAACCTATTAAAACTAAATTAAGGTATTTTAAAAGTTAAATTGTATATTAAAATCAAACTTAAATAACGTTAGCTAAAGGTCAGGAAATTCCAAAAATGTGCTAATGGTCAGGAAAGCATAAGAATTAACAATTACATTTAAGGCATTTAGCAATGTATTTAGTATGCCACTTTCTGTACAACTGACACAAGCAATGAAGCACAGAGGGACCTGTGAATAGCAAATATCATTCTATGATTTACAATACACAGTCATAAAAAAGTCTGTTAACTGATCACAGTGAAAACAACAAGTCTGTTATAATAGAACTATAAGTAATTATAGAATAAAGTTACTGTATTTTTTGTGTGCAATGAATCACCACTAGCATATTTGTAAAAAAGTGAGTGAAACATTGCTCTTGCTTGCACCTATATGACAAAAGAAACTGGCAAAATAAACATTCTACACGCCAATGTAAAACGTTGCAGCTGTTAATTTTAGGCCCTGAAAATTATATAGAAATAAAGATGATCTGACCAGTAAAGTACCTGGCTTTCTTGTCAGTTTACGTAATAATAGCATAGCTACTGGTTTACAAGTGTTTTCCTTACTGATGGAAATATCCCTGCTAAAAAACTCAGGGGGCCCTCAGCAAATGCTTTCTGTTGCTTTTGTTGAACGCCTCAGAGGGTGAGAGTAAGTGTGCCTCTGAGACAGTCAGGCGCTGTCCCCTCCAACTCCCTGCCCTCCATCTTTACAGATGGTTAGCTATGTAGCCACTCAGGCCCACTAATACCACATGGGTGATGCAACTCAAGTACAGCCGCAAAGGAGCTGGGACACCACCAGACAATGTCCTTCACGGTCCGAATAACTTACCGCACTTTAACTGACGCTTATGCGAGCCGTGGCAATCGTCTCTCCATTTGAGCCGTTGTCATGGCAGTCCATCAAACATCCTGTACCTAGCTAGCCTAGCTATCCAACCAAAATATATGCACACATTCCCTCACAATGTAACTCGGGGAGTCAGGAGCACGAGATGTGATCAAACACTAGACTGGGTAACAACAATGAAACATTTTGTTTAAATGTCACCAAAGAAAAGATATAGTATATGCTACAATGTAATAGAGCGGTCTTCCTTGGCACCATGGCAACCATGGAACTGTGTCCAGAGATTACCAGTGAGTTTACTTAAAGGAACGTCAGAATAAATGGTAAAGCAGCGTTTCGTTAGACCTCTTAGAACACTGCATGATAAATTAATCCGCTATTTCAAGTAGGAAATTACGACCCCGATGAGTGCGATGTCGCGCCGTAAGTGTTCTGGGTTTCATGAAACACGTCTCATCTCAAGCCCCTTAATTCCGTGCTTTCCGAGACACAGCAAAGTGAGTCACCTAGCACACACCGAGAAACACAGACAGATGTGGACATGCACGGACATGCAGACAGAAACGGCATCAGCGGTCGCCGAGATAGGAGGATGGAGAGAGGAGTAGAGGGAGAGAGGGGGAGATGGAGACAGAGAGAGAGGGGGAGAGGGGGAGATTTAGAGAGGAGTAGAGGGAGAGAGGGGGAGATGGAGAGAGAGAGAGAGGGGGAGAGGGGGAGATTTAGAGAGGAGTAGAGGGAGAGAGGGGGAGATGGAGAGAGAGAGAGAGGGAGAGAGGGGGAGATTTAGAGAGGGGTAGAGGGAGAGAGGGGGAGATGAAGATGGTAATTAGAAAGGGGAAGGTGGGGAGATACCACCTATAAGTGTCCCCAAACCTCCTCACCCTCTCCCTCTTTCCTTTTCTCCCTCTTTCCTTTTCTCCCTCTTTCCTTTTCTCCCTCTTTCCTTTTCTCCCTCTATCTGACGCTGTCATAAGTTTACCTCCCTTATGAAACTCACTACTGAGAATTAGAAGACATATCCAATTATAATCACAGCCATAGGTGCGCATTGTAAGCATACGTCACAGTGTGTGTGTGCGTGTGTGTGCATGTGTGTCTGTGTGCGTGGGTGTATGTGCGTGTGTGTTTGTGTGTGTCTGTGTGTGTGGGTGTTTGTGTGTGGGTGTGTGTGTGTGTGCACGTGTGTGTGTGCTTTTGTGTGTGTCTGTGTGTGTGTTCTCTGAACAACAGCAAAAGCAGTGGACCACTGACGGGAAGCCATTGTCACAAAACCTTCTTCAGCCCAGTAGCCTTGGGTTCACCTCTTCCCCTCCAGCGAGGTGGTTGGGACTGACAGCACATTGCCATGAGTCACAGACGTCATGCCATTTGAATTAATGAGCCTCGGGGGGAGACCCAAACCCTGCCAACAGGCTCCAGTCAGAGACACGGGCAGAGACGCGTGTGAAATTGTGCCCTCTTGTGGCGGAAATCGGGAAGCTACGTTGATTAAACTGGGGCTTATGGTTCGTCGGCGGGCAATAGAAATGTAGAAATGTATTCAGGCTTACACAGTTTGTCTTGCGTGCCACGTAGATTTGTTTCTAAATACTGCTTGCATAAACATAAAATGCCTGTCGTGTATAGCGTGGTAATTGCAGCGTATGAAGTCTGCCACCACCTTTAACAGTTGGTGCACCTGCTTGGCTGATAATGTCTGCGAGACATTGTGAAAATAGTAAGCAATATACAAATGAAACAAAAATTTAACCAGTTAACGTATTATGTAGGCGCCTTCGGCTACCGTAATACATCTAAACAAAATTAGTTTGTCAGCTAATTGACTGATTGAGTCACCGCATCCATGGTCGGTGTGGATCTAAGCCCTCCGTGTTTTCCATCTCTCCTCCTCACCTCTTTCGCTCCAACTCTCTTTCCCCTCCTCACTTCTTTATCCTTCACTCTCTCGGAGGGTGATATTCAATGATTGGCTAGGTGGGGAATGAGAGGCCGGAGGCTTGCATTTCTGATCAGTGTTCCTGTTTACGTCTCGCACACCCACGAAGCAAGGACAGCGGACAGGGCTCAGAGGAGTGTAAGGAAGGCTCGGATTTAGTAACGGCTGGCGGTGGACGCAGCAGAGACGACCACTGCGGAGCAAGCGCCTCACGAGTCCGTAGTTTTGTAATGTTAAAGCTGGGGAAGTTGACTAGTTTTCATTTTAGTACTTGATTTTTTCGTAATTGCTCCCCGTAAAAGATATGAACCTCTGGCTAATATGCAAAACTTTCTAATGACTTGTCCTGTCCGCGCTTCTTTTATGGCTCCCATTTTACCCGAACGCTGGAAACTATAGCTGGAATATTGTTCTATAAAGTTTATGGTTTTGTTCATTTGGAGTTATTGGTGATATTTGGGTCTTCTCCACGGACATACTGCATTAGAGAACCTCTTAGGCGGATCGTTTTGAGTTGTTTTTATTTATTTATATTCCAAAGGATACATTCTTATATTTATGTTAGCTATCCCATGCTGTCTTGGGCTATTTATTTCAAGTAGGGTTACCTAAACTACGTGTGGTCTACCCGAACAAACATCTGGACTATATATGTATACTTCTGAGACGTTTTGTCCTTGAGAAAATCAATTCAAGTGACAGGGACATTGAAGAGTAGAGGGGGAACAGCAACGACACCGAGAGCACCTGGGACTTACTGCGTTGGTGGTATCACAAGTAAACATGAGTGACCACGGACTCGGTGCCCTGCTGGTTCTTCTAATTGTCAGTGGATATCTCGTCTCCAGCGCTGGTAAGGAAAGCTTTTGTATTTATGCCATAATAATACTGGTTATCTGTGCCTTTATATTGGATTACGTTAGGAACTGAGTATGACTAGTATATTTTATTCATAAATGGCCAAGAATGGTTGGTTAAAGTTACCTGTGGCCTGTCCTGATGGCGCGGACACACAAACTGTCTCTTTCACTCTTTCTTGCCCTCACACGCGTGCGCACGTGTTTATGTCACACATTTTGTTTTATTATTCTTTTTGAAGATTAACATCGCGACAAGGGAGACCAAACCCTTGATCGAATGTCGAGCACTTAGGCTAGCATGTGTTGTAAAATCGTAATATGAGTGAATGCCCACCAGTGCTATAATCTCTAAACTAACATGATGTCAGTTTGGCTTTGGCATTTGGGGGACCAAAGCGCTTTAAACAGCTATTGGAAATGTGTCAAATCCATGTCATTGTCAGCGAGTGGAAATTGTCTGGAACAGCCACGTGCGAGTTTACAAGAAGCTGCCACACCAACGACGTTTACTATGATATTCGTTTTAATGTAACCTATTAACATAAATACTGGATTTTGAACTGGTCCGACCACCTAGTGTGGTTTCGGCTTCGGGCCGGCAGATACTATGTCAGTTTATTTCCCCACACCATCCTAAAGGAAACATGAATCAAAAAACACCAATATATAATATATACAGAGCTTGAAAGAGCGCAGTGCTTTGGTTTGGTTTCCTCGCGACTGCTGCGGAAAATACGGGCCGAGCCCCCCTGGTGTGAGGGGAGTAATTAAGCTCTAGTTGGATACCTTCTTGGCCTCCCTCCCTCTATCCAAAAAGAAAACAAAAAGAAACTCCATCTAAAAAAGTGGAGACAGGGTAGGCCTAAAGAAAGATAGAAAAGCAGTTCTGATAAAATACATACATACTAAAATACACACTGCGTTGGTGGGTGCGCTCCGCCTGAGTTCTAAAATCTAAATTTGGTTCGATCTGTTTTTGTGGACATTGGGGAAATGACGTTGTTTGTTTTGTTTATTTTGTGTGGCACACTTTTGCCTCTTGTGATACTCGAAATATTAAATGGCGCTTTTAATTCGGCATCGGTAGCATACAGCAAAAGGTGTCCAAAAATAGGTGGTAGCGCAGTTAAGCTCTATTGACGACTCCCAATCGCCCTGTCTGAAACCCTGGGCACTTTTATCTAGTAAATTAACTTGTGTCGGTATTGACCATCAAATGCCCTATCTCCTCCGAGCGCAGCAGCAAGTCTCTTTAGGAAAGAAAGCGGCTATCTAGGAGAGTGTCGTTTATTTTTTAAAGGTCCTGCCGTAGACTGCTGGGAGGTGATAGTCACTGTGTTGCTGAGATGATAGTGCAATGTGCTTGCAAGGCCCTGGTTGTCGGTTTGATTCCCATGGGTGGGGGGGGCGGAGTGGAACAGAAAGTACGCTTTCGTTGTGAGCCGTTCTGAGTATAAGTACTCATTAGCCAGTGGAAGTCGCTCTGGATAATTCATGTAACGGAGAACATGGTGTGGGAAGTCAAGGTCGTTGGCGCTAAGAACCAAATGTTTTCGTTATAAATTCAGGCGGATTTTGTGCTCTCTCTGTGGAACCATTTGTAACCTCACTTGTTGCTCATTTGAAAAGGTTCTTATTTGTTGCTCAGTGAAACGGTTTTTTTTTAAATCACAGCAGACGGTACATTTAATAATAATTAAACATATATTATGTAAACACCTTTTTTCACACTCAAGATGCTAAATAATATACTAAATAACATAACTACAAATAAAAAATACAATCACAATTTTTTTTTCAATGCATGACTATTCAAGTACCAACACAATCTGTTGTGGTCCACTTGCTTTTACTTTAGGCTTACTACATATCCCTCTCTCTCTGCCTCTCTCTCTTTCTTTGTCCCAACCTCTGTCTTTAACCCCCCCCCACACTCTCTGCCTGCCTTCTAATCAGATTGAGCGAGAAGGCAGGCAAAATTCTGAAGGTTTAGTGGATTGGGGATTATGTTTGTCGTTCAAAAAGAACAAAGACAGCCTGCACTACCCGTGGACTAAATAAACGTCCCGTCGCTTTAATAATTTGGCTCAGAGAAAGACACACGTTT
Source organism: Esox lucius (assembly GCF_011004845.1). Classification (NCBI taxonomy): domain Eukaryota; kingdom Metazoa; phylum Chordata; class Actinopteri; order Esociformes; family Esocidae; genus Esox; species Esox lucius. The sequence continues at coordinate 3,174,777 of NC_047573.1, forward strand.
AGTGTTTGTGAAGCACCCGTTTTATCAGTAGAGAACAGGTCAATGTGTCGGCAGATCTGCTGACGTCTGCAGGTAATGGAAAGTGAGTTCATGAAAACACAGTAAACCGTGACCCCCCCCCCCAACCCCTGCTTGTCTCTGTTCTCCCCGGACTGACAGGGAAATGGACAGGCTAGAAAAGCTGCTTATGTCCAGAATATTAAAATGTGAGACTTCTCAGAACGCTCAGCTTCAGAAATCCTTGTACGAGGAATGAGAAATATTGAAGTAAACAGTTGATGAATTAGTATTAAAGTCCAAACCTGGAAAGGGAGGGTTTAGAGGGGAACAATAGCTCAGTGTCCCAGTAAAATGTTTCTTGTCTGAAGAGAGAACGGCGAAAGGCTGAGGAGGTGTGTTTCGGGCCTTGGCTCAGTAACAGCGTCTACAGTAGCATTTATCATCCATCCCGTTAATCACTGGCTTTACTTACATCTTTCTTCAACTTTCTTCTCTCTTTCTTCTCTCTTTCTCTCCCCTTCTCTCCACCCAATCTCATTCTCTACTTGCCCCTCCCTCTCTCAGTCCCTCTGTCCCGCTCTCCACCTACCCCCCTTTTCTCTCTCTCTGTGCCCCTTTCAACTCCCCCCACCATCACCCTTTAAAGTGGATGTGCTGAGCTCATGTTTCCATTATGATGGCATCTGTCTCTGTTGACATACACATTAATTACCTTGGTGGGAACTCTGGCCCTGGCCAGCTCTGGGTGGGCGTGGCCTAGCATTAATCACGGACAGGTTTATCCTGCATTTTTGATAGGAATCATTATATCTGAGACTTTGAAGAGGCGTGGCTAGTAGTTCAAAGAGGTGTGGCAGGAAATTCAAAGAGGCAAGGCTGGGTATTCAAAGAGGCGTGGCAGGAAGTTCAAAGAGGCAAGGCTGGGTATTCAAAGAGGCGTGGCAGGAAGTTTGAAGAGGAATGGTGGAGACTTCATAGAGGTGTGGCAGGAAGTTTGAAGGTAAGGAGCTTTTTAAGAAGTATTTTTTGAGGAGGCATGGCTGATAAAAAAAGAAAATGCATGGAAGATATCTTTTAAAGAGGCATGACATATATTTTTTAGGGGGAGGGCAAATATTTTTTAAGATGCATGGTCGATATCTCTACAGAGGCATGGCAGGGAATTTGTTTACTATATATGAAGAGGATTAAATGAAGAGAAACGAAGTGCTTTTGGATAATAGTAGCTAAAATAAAGGAGGGGAGATGGGAGAAAGGTGGAGTGGGTGGGAGAAAGGTGGAGTGGGTGGGAGAGAAGAAGGTGGAGTGGGTGGGAGAGAAGAAGGTGGAGTGGGTGGGAGAGAAGAAGGTGGAGTGGGTGGGAGAAAGGTGGAGTGGGTGGGAGAAAGGTGGAGTGGGTGGGAGAAAGGTGGAGTGGGTGGGAGAGAAGAAGGTGGAGGGGTGGGGGAGAAGAAGGTGGAGGGGTGGGGGAGAAGAAGGTGGAGTGGGTGGGAGAAAGGTGGAGTGGGTGGGAGAGAAGAAGGTGGAGGGGTGGGGGAGAAGAAGGTGGAGGGGTGGGGGAGAAGAAGGTGGAGGGGAGGGTGAGAAGAAGGTGGAGGGGTGGGGGAGAAGAAGGTGGAGAGGTGGGGGAGAAGAAGGTGGAGGGGTGGGGGAGAAGAAGGTGGAGAGGTGGGGGAGAAGAAGGTGGAGAGGTGGGGGAGAAGAAGGTGGAGGGGAGGGGGAGAAGAAGGTGGAGAGGTGGGGGAGAAGAAGGTGGAGGGGAGGGGGAGAAGAAGGTGGAGGGGTGGGGGAGAAGAAGGGGGAGGGGTGGGGAAGAGGAGGGGGGGGGGGTGGGGGAGAGGAGAGGAGGGGGCGGATGGGAGTATTGTTTAAGATTACAGATCGTAACTTGTCACACACTCCCAGAGAATACAATAGCTGAATAGTGACATACACACATATGTAGGAGAACTAGTGTGGTACGATGGCCTGTCGCATTGTGTTCAGAGTATAGGAATGCATTTTCCTGAGGCTTCGGTCACACTCTGTGTGAGGTACAATCACACATCCGGAGATAGAGAAAACAACATCATTTAGGTAAATTCTGAATGCAAAATGCCAAAGAGTCGACATGAAGTTGAAAACTACTCGTGGGTTAATATTAATTTAAAGGCCTCAAGAACAGTGGTAGGTAAGAAAATATTTAGGCAAGAAGGTTACAGTCGGACAGCGGAAGACTTTCTGTCCCTCCTGGTTCTACAGTCAAATGCTTTTTATTAAATCCACTATGTCAGGCCAGACTGGAAGTGCACCTGTCGTGGTTTTTCGTGGAAGCATCAGTTTCTTTCTAAGACTTTTATTTTTTCAATGTTTCCCGGGGAAGAGAGAAAAGAAGACTGAGAACGTTGAAATACAACTTTGGTAATCTGTGGGGAAGAGAATTAGAACTTTGACTTATTTCCAGGGAACTACCAGTTTCAGAGAGAGAGGCTAGATGGATGAGCATACATGGAATATTAAATACTTTACTGTATTAAACCCTGGACTGTATTAAATTCTGTACTTTATTAAACACTGTACTGTATTAAATACTGGACTGTATTAAACCTTGGACAGTATTAAACACTGGACTGGTTTAAATACTGGACTGTATTAAATTCTGTACTTTATTAAACACTGTACTGTATTAAATACTGGACAGTATTAAACACTGGATTGTATTATATACTGGACAGTATTAAACACTTGACTGGTTTAAATACTGGACTGTATTAAACCCTGGACAGTATTAAACACAGGACAGTATTAAATACTGGACAATATTGCACACTGTACTTTGTTAAACACTGTAGTTTATTATACACTGGACTGTATTAAACACTGGATGGTATTAAATATTGGATGGCATTAAATTCTGGACAGTATTAAACACTGAATTGTATTAAACACTGGACAGTATTAAATACTGGACTGTATTAAACACTGGAAAGTATTAAACACTGGAGTGTATTAAATACTGGATGGTATTAAATTCTGGACAGTATTAAACACTGGTTTGTATTAAACACTGGATGGTATTAAACACTGGAATGTATTAAACACTGGACTGTATTAAACACTGGAGTGTATTACATGCTGGATGGTATTAAATTCTGGACATTATTAAACACTGGATTGTATTAAACACTGGATGGTATTAAACACTGGAATGTATTAAATACTGGACTGTATTAAATACTGTACAGTATTAAACACAGGACTGTATTAAATACTGTACAGTATTAAACACAGGACTGTATTAAATACTGGACTGTATTAAATACTGGATGGTATTAAACACTGGACTGTATTCAATACTGGACTGTATCAAATACGGGACTGACCGACTCAGCAGCAGTTCTACAGCCATGTATATTTTTTAAATGGTGTGGAAAAGTGAATTATGGTATTTACTTTTGTGGGACGGACAGACAGGCAGACAGACAGGTAGACAGACAGGTAGACAGACAAGCAGACAGGTAGACAGACAGACAGGTAAACAGACAGACAGACAGACAGGTAAACAGACAGACAGACAGACAGACAGGCAGACAGACTGGTAGACAGGCAGACAGACAGGTAAACAGACAGACAGGTAGACAGGCAGACAGACTGGTAGACAGGCAGACAGACAGGCTCGTCATGTCAACTCAACATCACTTTTACAGTTTTCCATAGTAGCCTGACCCAGTGCATTAGTTTTATAGCCGGCAGGGGAGCGGGGGGGGGTGGGGTCGCTGGTCAGCCATTGGCCCTCCGTATTGTATTATTCATAGAAGCAAAGTGGTTGTTGTTAATATTTTAAATGAGTTTACGATGCTACATGCGCCCCAGAGCCCTGATGCGGAGGAGGAGGGCCTGTGAGGTTCTGCTGCTCGGGCCCAGGTGCCGGGAGAGATATGGTGGCCAGGGTGCGGCCCGAATCTAGAGCTCTGCCACAGGTGAGGCAAAAAGCATTTGAGTTCGCCCTATTCTCTTATTATCTGAAATGTTACGGTCAGGGCTCATAGCGTCCTAAGTATCGTGAATGAATTAATGTTTGAATGGTCTTCGATCATCATTAAGCCGGCTGTGCCTGGTGGGATTATCAAGCCGACAGATTGATATGATGTGCGCAGAGCCGTGCACATCCTACTGACCTGTCAGAGCCGTGCACATCCTACTGACCTGTCAGAGCCGTGGAGTTTAGACCTGAGCTAATAAACAAAACAACATAAATCATGCAAGTTGAAAAGACAGCAATGAATAATGGTAGCTTTCTGTAGTCAAGCACAACAAGGAACTAAATCCCAAAGACTTTATGAATTAGGCTGGATTACAGTCCAAGCTGATCGTCTGTGTCTGGTACCTTTGCCTTCAGATGCCGTTTAATAACATGTTACAGGGATGAACGATCAATCCACTCAACAAAAAAGATACAGAAACACTTCCCCTCCCAGACACTTCTTCAATTTACAGTCCAGCACTTCTCATACTGCCTTCTCACAGAAAGGTCTCGCTCTTCGTACTTTTAATTTGAAAAATATAATTTTGGGGTTGATATAACACTCATGGAATAAATTAGGTGTGATTTTTCCAAGGTGTATTTCCAACTAAATTACCAACCAATGTTTTGCTATCATTGGATATACCGTGAACCCAAACAGGGCCCTCCTCAGGGAGGAGTAGTGGATCCCGACCGGGCCCTCCTCAGGGAGGAGTAGTGGATCCCGACCGGGCCCTCCTCAGGGAGGAGTAGTGGATCCCGACCGGGCCCTCCTCAGGGAGGAGTAGTGGATCCCGACCGGGCCCTCCTCGTGGAGGAGTAGTGGATCCCGACCGGGCCCTCCTCGTGGAGGAGTAGTGGATCCCGACCGGGCCCTCCTCGGGAAGGAGTAGTGGATCCCGACCGGGCCCTCCTCGGGGAGGAGTAGTGGATCCCGACCGGGCCCTCCTCGTGGAGGAGTAGTGGATCCCGACCGGGCCCTCCTCGTGGAGGAGTAGTGGATCCCGACCGGGCCCTCCTCGGGAAGGAGTAGTGGATCCCGACCGGGCCCTCCTCGGGGAGGAGTAGTGGATCCCGACCGGGCCCTCCTCGGGGAGGAGTAGTGGATCCCGACCGGGCCCTCCTCGTGGAGGAGTAGTGGATCCCGACCGGGCCCTCCTCGGGGAGGAGTAGTGGATCCCGACCGGGCCCTCCTCGGGGAGGAGTAGTGGATCCCGACCGGGCCCTCCTCGGGGAGGAGTAGTGGATCCCGACAGGGCCCTCCTCGGGGAGGAGTAGTGGATCCCGACAGGGCCCTCCTCAGGGATGAGTAGTGGATCCCGACCGGGCCCGCTGGATCAGTGGGAACGATTCCTATGTGTGTCAGTCACCTCACGAGCCTGTAGAGAGTGAGATAGAGGGGAGAGAAAGACGAAGGGAGAGGGAACGAGAGAGAGAGGAAGGACATGTTCAAGCCCAACACGTGGAGGTCAAACGGGGCCGTGTCATCCATCTGTATCATGGGAGAAAGATGGAAGAGGATGAGTTAACGGGGAGAAAGTGACAAAGAGTGAGAATGAGAGAGAGTGAGAGAAATAGAGACAGGGAGAGAAAGAGATGGAAGAGGTGAATAATATAAGAGAGCCATATTAAGATGGATGGCTCAGAGGGCTTTTAAATATCCTTCATTATAAAGAAACCAAGGAGGGACAGAGAGAAGCAAAGGAGAGAGAGAAGGAGAAGGATAGAGAAGTCCAGAGCAGAGCATTGGCATTCAAGCATCATTAAGCCTCTGGCAGAGTGAAAGAGAAGGAGAGATCGAAGGAAGAGAGAGAAGAAATATATATATAGAGAAAGAGAGGGTAGAGGGTTAACGTCAAATATAAGGGTATAGAGGAAGGAAGAGAGGGAGGAGAGAAAAGAGGAAGACAAACCGTAGAGACTGGGAGGAGAGAGAAGAGGGAGACAGACTGTAGAGACTGGGAGGAGAGAGAAGAGGGAGACAGACCATTGAGACTGGGAGGAGAGAGAAGAGGGAGACAGACCGTAGAGACTGGGAGGAGAGAGAAGAGGGAGACAAACCGTAGAGACTGGGAGGAGAGAGAAGAGGGAGACAAACCGTAGAGACTGGGAGGAGAGAGAAGAGGGAGACAGACCGTAGAGACTGGGAGGAGAGAGAAGAGGGAGACAGACCGTAGAGACTGGGAGGAGAGAGAAGAGGGAGACAGACCATAGAGACTGGGAGGAGAGAGAAGAGGGAGACAGACCGTAGAGACAGGGAGGAGAGAGAAGAGGGAGACAGACCGTAGAGACTGGGAGGAGAGAGAAGAGGGAGACAGACCGTAGAGACTGGGAGGAGAGAGAAGAGGGAGACAGACCGTAGAGACTGGGAGGAGAGAGAAGAGGGAGACAGACTGTAGAGACTGGGAGGAGAGAGAAGAGGGAGACAGAGGGAGCACAGATCGACTGGGGAGAGGTTTTTATTAAGGCTCTTATTGATGGAGAGAGAAAGAGAGACTGAGAGATGTAGAGAGATAGAAGTCAGTCCCATTATTAAGGCAACATGTTTAATGCTTTGTCAATACTGCACCATGTTCCACTCCACACTCAGTCTACTGCCAAACACAACTATGGGCAGAGGGGCGGACCGATGGACCGGGCTCTGGATAGAAGACCTGCAAAAAGTGTAAACTGAGCAGCACTTTCTTCTGCCAAGTTCAAGACCACATTAGAGACAAACTCAAACCCACAAAGAATTTAATAACAAATAAAAAAAACTTGTATATTTCACCTTGTTGCACCTATTGTAAAAAGGACAGGTGGTCAATTTTCTTGAAAGTGGTTAGCATGCAGTCTGGCAACCGTTTTTGGCATTTGTTAGTTAGCAACTTTAGCTAGATGAATCATTTCATATAAGCAACTGGAAAAACAGTGACCAGCTGTATTTACTTTTCTTTGAGCTTTGCTTCTTACTGGCAATTGCTTGGATGATAACTGTAACATTGATGCATGATTTTACCCGGCTCACAGAAGCTAATGCTACATATCCAGGATCCAAACAACTTGTTTTATACTATGGCATTTAAAATGTCTGGAACCTTTTTAAAACATTTGTGTATGATGTATAGTTATTTAGTTTTCCTATTTCCTATTTTCTTTCTCAATTACCAATTAATCTAATTTAAAGAGAAAGGAAAGAGCCCAAGAGAGAGCGTGAGAGTGTCGGGATAGAAAGGAAAGTGATGTTGGGAGGGAGAATGAATGAAGAAAGTATAGAAAAAGTTCTAAAAAGAGGGCAGTAATTAAGTAAAAGAAAGAAAAATAGAATGAGATAAAAGATGAAAGAAAACAGCTACGTGTTGACATGAAAAGAGGAAATCTGCGATGGAGGAAGAAGGAGAAGATAGAATGAGAGAGGAGGGGGAATTAAAAGAGGACAACAGCCTAGGAGCTGGAATGTTTACAGGGAGGACAGGAGGGAAAGAGAGAAGGTGAGATTGAGAGGGATGAATGGATAGGCCAGGAGGGGTGACGGACAGATAGTTGTGTTACTCAACAACAGATGGGAGTTGCTACTGGAGCCTGCCGGGCGGGCCAGGTGCCCCCTGGGCCACTGTCACACACACGGCCCCGCCCCGGGTTGAGCAGACACAGGCAAGGAATAAAGACTCCACGGGGGTCCATTGTAGTGAGTCTGAATAGAGGAGTCTTTTAAAGTGGAGAGAGGAGGGCTATTTGGGGGGGAAACACACACACTCTTTCTCTCACACACACACACAACACTGGGTTGACACTGTTTTTATGTTTGTTTGTGTTTGTGCATGCGTTTGTGTGTAACCAGTGGTAAACTTGGACATTGGCATTCCTACCTATCACACACACTCTCCAAATCTGGAGATAGGACATCCTCTCCTACTAACACTAAACTATATAGGCCGGCAGCAGCCAATATCAATTGCTCAGAAGTTTCTCGCATTCTGGTTGCTATCACATTTTTCATTCTTCAACATAACATTCATGTTTGCTAAGGAGATGTTGTTGAAAACTCAATTCAGTTAAAGAATATGTATCTATCTCATGATAGATACATATCTATCTCATGAGTTGCATTCCAGAACCCTACAACAGCATTCCAGAACCTTACAACAGCCTTCCAGAACCTTACAACAGCATTCCAGAACCCTACAACTGCATTTCAGAACCCTATAACAGCATTCTAGAACCCTACAACAGCCTTGCCCAAATCAACTATCACATCAGCATCATGTCCTCATAAACCATAAAATATCACAGAATTGGACCATTGAAACAGGGAATTGAAAGCATTTAGAGATAGTGAGACATTCTTGGACATCTGTGTTGAAGTGTGCACCCAGTCAACAGGGTCATCATCCTAAAATCGTTTCGTCTTACATCTTCATGGGCTGGTCTTTGATATCCTATGCCTTCTTTAACATCGATCTATTTTTAATTCCTCTAGGTTTCATAAACTGACAGGTCTTAATAATCTTTGTTGACGTTTGCTGACTGGATCAAGCAGAACTCCTTAGGGGTTGATACCGGAACCGAAATAGCTATGACCTCTGAACCTATATCCCTATGGCGACCAATACAAGTAAAACAGATTTGAGAAACTGAAAACACGCGATTTACTGTTGTTTACTTTGTGCTACCCTATGACTGTGTGTCCCTGCCTGTGTGTCCTAGCCGGGGAAAGGAGGAGGTTTAGAGGCCACGTGTAGTTCTTCATCTCTTAGAAGAGCTTTTTGTCCTCAAAAGGCAGTCCATGCTTAGGGATTAAAGCAGTGTGTGTGTATGTGTTTGCTCAACTACACAGAGGCTTACAGAGGATATACTATTCTTGAGAGGCGTGTGAAATATTTGAGTGTGCGCGCGCGTGTGTGTGTATGAGTGATGACTGTATTTTGGTTTTATGAATTCATGTCAAGTATTCTCCTCTCTCCATGCATCATATACTTCCTCTCCTCTCTCTCTACTCCTCTCCTTCCTCTCTCCTCTCTTTTCTCTCTCTGAGTATTTTTAGTTCCTTAATGTCAGATTTAGAAGTACCCTCTGTCATCCAGTCAACACGCTTCTGTCTCCCTCCTCTAACCCCACTCTTCTTCCTCTTTCTTTCTCGAACCCCTTCGTCCCTCTTTCCCCCGTTTCTCCCCCTCCCTCCCCATCTCCTCGTATCATACCTCCCTCCATCTCTCCATCCCCCTCCTCATCTCCTCCCTCCATCCTTTCTCCATTAGTCTTTCCGTCAGAGTTTGGGAATCATTCTTTAGAAGGCACCATGGAGAATCCCATTACTCAGAGTTGTAACGCTTGTTAAGGCCCATCTGCCCCGGCAGTAGGAGAGAATGTGGGGGTGTTTGGGGGTGTGTGTGGGTATCGTAGGATGTATATATGAGTGAGTGTGTCTGTGTGTTGTGGGCAGTCGAAGGGTCTTTGTTGTCATCTGATTATTGTGCATTAGTGGCATGTTGATGTGTGTGTCTGTGTGTGTGAGGTGGGGGGTACTTGGTGCGTGTTCCGGGACAAGAGGGGTTCACACATAGAGCAGCTGGTAGAGGAATGGCAAAGACCTCCCTGAAGAGTTGGTGTGACAGAAAGTGGGGGGGCATGTCAGCTTGCATGCGTGTGTTTGTGTGTGTATGACTCAAACTGTGTGTGTGTGGTGTGTGTGTGTGTGGTGTGTGTGATTGAGGGGAGTGTGATTAGCCTGTGCTTCTTTTTGAATCCCGGAGCATCTCCTACACAGTGTCAGTAATGCCCTCTCCAGCAGAGGTCAATAGAGGAAGGCAGAGAATGGGACCGCCAAGCCCAGACCCTCCAAACCACCACCACCAAGCCCTGACCAGACCCTCCACACCACCACCACCAAGCCCTGACCAGACCCTCCACACCACCACCACCAAGCCCTGACCAGACCCTCCACACCACCACCACCAAGCCCTGACCAGACCCTCCACACCACCACCACCAAGCCCTCACCAGACCCTCCACACCACCACCACCAAGCCCTGACCAGACCCTCCACACCACCACCACCAAGCCCTCACCAGACCCTCCACACCACCACCACCAAGCCCTCACCAGACCCTCCACACCACCACCACCAAGCCCTCACCAGACCCTCCACACCACCACCACCAAGCCCTGACCAGACCCTCCACACCACCACCACCAAGCCCTGACCAGACCCTCCACACCACCACCACCAAGCCCTCACCAGACCCTCCACACCACCACCACCAAGCCCTGACCAGACCCTCCACACCACCACCACCAAGCCTTGACCAGACCCTCCACACCACCACCACCAAGCCCTGACCAGACCCTCCACACCACCACCACCAAGCCCTGACCAGACCCTCCACACCACCACCACCAAGCCCTCACCAGACCCTCCACACCACCACCACCAAGCCCTCACCAGACCCTCCACACCACCACCACCAAGCCCTGACCAGACCCTCCACACCACCACCACCAAGCCCTGACCAGACCCCCCACACCACCACCACCAAGCCCTGACCAGACCCTCCACACCACCACCACCAAGCCCTCACCAGACCCTCCACACCACCACCACCAAGGTGGGAGCATCATGCTATGGGGGTGCTTCTCAATGGTACGAATTTGGAGACTGGTCAGGATTGATGGAAGGATGAATGCACCAAAATATAGGCATGTCCTTAAAGAAAACCTGTTCCTGAGCTCATTGGACCTCAGACTGAGGCAAAGATTCACCTTTCAACACAAAAACCACCTGAAGCACGCAGCCAAGACACGCTAGATTGGCTTTGAAACAAGTATGTGAACGTTCTTGAGTGGCCCAGCTAAAGCCTTGACTTCACCCACATTGAACATCTGTTGGGAGATCGAAAGATTTCACCAACGCTTCCCATTAAATCCGAAAGTGTTTGAGAGGATTTGCAAGAAAGAATTCGAGAATCTGCTCAAAACCAGGTGTGCAAAGCTGTTCATGTCTTACCCAAGAAGACTCAAAACTGTGATCTATGCTAAAGGCGCATCTACAAATAACTGAGTAAAGGTTTAAAATCCTTATGTACATCTTTATGAGCCCTATTTGTCCAGCCTCAGTTCTTTGTTTGATACGCCAAACGCATCACTTCCTGTGCGCAGGATAACTTTTCACGCCACTGCGAGAGCCGACCACTTTTATTCCTTGGCAGCAGCACAGCGTATACAGATCTTTTTTATATGCGGGCCTGGGACAATCTGATCGGTAGGAATTCACCATCCAGATTAATAGAATAGCAGTTTGTTAATGCAAAACACATATGTACTTCAGCTTTAAAGGAAGGCTGTCAGTGTAGGAAGATTTAAGTTAAACTCACTGTCTGTCTTTTGCCATGTGTTTACAACACATATAATATTAGGATATACAGGCCTGCTCAGGAAGAGACATTTGCTCTACTTTTTGGGCTGGGGTCGTGTCTCCCTGTTGCATCTTATAATTAAACCCGTTTGTTCAAGGTTGACTTGGATGTATTCGGCAGTTCTGCTGCCTGTTTGTGTTACACTCTTGTTTTGAAGGTACGTAGTTTGGTCTGTGTTCGTTATTTCTATTATAATGTTTTGTGTTATGTTTTCTACGAGGACTCCGGGAAGAGTGGCTGCTGCTTTATGCTGTAGCTAATGGGGGTCCTAATTACAGCCTAAATAAAGACACGTTAAACAGAGCACGGACATGAAAGTGTCTCAAGGGGGGGGGTGTAGTCTGGATGGGGCAGACGTCACTGGGCTTAATTAAATCACCAGAGAGAGAGAGTAAAATGCCAAATACTTACCGTGGTTTGGGTTTGAACCCACACCGGACTGAGTGTGTCAGTTGTGGGAAAATGTAGCGCCCTGCACTCAAAACCTGATCCAGGTCTGTCCTCACACCTGCACACAAAACCTGATCCAGGTCTGTCCTCACACCTGCACACAAAACCTGATCCAGGTCTGTCCTCACACCTGCACACAAAACCTGATCCAGGTCTGTCCTCACACCTGCACACAAAACCTGATCCAGGTCTGTCCTCACACCTGGAGTGTTTTTGGGTCGGAGGTGGCGTCTCAAGCTATTGATGTCCACGAGTTGAGGAAACGTAATGACCTGGCGTCTCAAGTCTCTTTCGATCCAACTTGGAGAATGTTGTAGCCCTCTGACTACTGCCCTAGGTTATTATGTAATGGGTGCGTCCTGACTGGGACCATCTCCAGTCTCAGTCCGGTTACACAGACTTGGAACGCAAACGTTGTTGGCTTCCCTGGTATCCTTTCTCATTCCCTCTCTCTTTCTCCAACCTCCTCCCTCTCTCCATTGGTGCTCTTCCTCTCTCCCTCCCCCTTTGGCTAACTCCCTCCCTCCCACTCTGTCTTCCGCTCTCCTCCTTCTGACCCAACCCTTTCTCTGTCCGTCTCTCTCTCCCTCTGCCAAGAGATTGACTTTATTCTTGCACGTCTTTGCGGAGCTTCCAGCAGTTGAGTGTGGCTACAGCTGTGTGTCTTAGGCGGGCATTTTAATGTGAGGCACTTATCCAGCTGAGTATCTGTGTTAGTCCCTGGATGAGGTCTGTCTCTAGCACTCATCATGCCTCCTACCTGTTACTGGCCAGAAGGATGTAGTTCACCTCTCGGCCTCTCTTACTTTTGTCCCTGTTACCTCTGTCTCTTCATCTCTGTCTCTAACCGCTCTCTTTTAAATTCTTTATCCACTCATTCTCCACCTCTCTTCCTTTCCACCTGTGTCAATCTATCTGCACCTTTCACCTCTTCTGTCTCACTCACCACAGACACCACACACACCTCACACACCTCACACACCTCACACACACCTCACACACACCACACACACCTCACACACACCACAGACACCTCACACACCTCACTCACCTCACACACCTCACACACACCACACACCTCACACACACCACACACACCTCACACACCTCACACACACCTCACACACACCTCACACACCTCACACACCTCACACACCTCACACACACCACACACACACCACAGACACCTCACACACCTCACACACCTCACACACCTCACACACACCACACACACCTCACACACACCACAGACACCTCCCACACCACAGACACCACACACACACCACCGACACCACATACACCACAGACACCACACACACCTCACACACACCACAGACACCTCCCACACCACAGACACCACACAGACACCTCCCACACCACTGACACCACACACACCTCACACACACCACTGACACCACACACACCTCACACACACCACAGACACCACACACACCTCACACACACCACTGACACCACGCACACCTCACACACACCACAGACACCACACACACCTCACACACACCACTGACACCACACACACCTCACACACACCACAGACACCTCACACACCACAGAAACCTCACACACACCACAGACACCTCACACACACCACCCACACCACACACACACCTCACACACCACAGACACCACACATCAAATAACATGGCCGGCAACTCACGCTCCAGTTCATACCACAGCGGACTGAAGTTTGGAAATATATACTCTAAGGGATTCATTTTTTATTGATAGACAGTGGGGATAGAGTTTTGCTGAGAGAGCATTGGGTCTGATTCAAACCTATGCTGCAGTGTTTTGCGTCCACTGGAGGCAGCAGCATGGACCACATGACCTCCCGAGGCCTCAGAGCTGACAACCTTACGAAGTGTTCTACCCCATTTTCCCTCACCTTAATAGTGTAAAACACACAATCTGATACACACCCAAATTAGGGTCCCTGTAGTGTTTATAAGTACATTGTGGCATGTGCGTCTCTGTGTGTGTCTGTGTGTGTGTTCGTGTGTCTGTGTGTGTGCGTGTATCTGTGTATATGTGTGTGTGTGTGTGTGTGTATCTGTGTATATGTGTGTGTGTGTGTATCTGTGTATATTTGTGTGTGTGTGTATCTGTGTATATTTGTGTGTGTGTGTGTATCTGTGTATATTTGTGTGCTAGTGTATATGTGCGCCCTAGGCTGTAGTGTTTTTTGGGGGATTATGAAAGCAGATGGACTGGCATGCTGACTGGAAAGGCCTCATTAACCACTGTCACACAAACACACACACAGTGAGGACCATCATGCATTTTGACTCCAACAATACTACTGCAATCTCCCACACTCCAATCCTCATTCCCCTGGTACAGGAGGGGTGGGATTCTGTGAGGGTGTGTTGGGGTGTGTGTGTGTGTGTGTGTGTGTGTGTGTGTGTGTGTGTGTGGATGTGTCTATGTGTGTGTAGGGGACACATCAAATAAGTGAAAGGCGTAAAGATGCGTATTGATCGTGAGTGCCTTCATTTGGGGATGGAGGTCATGCTTGAGTGGGTGTGCATGTAACAAGTGTGTGTGTGTGTGTGTGTGTTTATGCAGAGAGTTCACTAAATGTACACAATTTACAGATAATTTACAGATAATTTACACTGGTGTGCCAGGTCTGAATCTCTGTTATTACAAAGAGGATGAAAACAGAAGTGTTTTTCCCTCCCGGACCTGAGTTCAATAGCCTTCCTTTATAACATGATAACATGGACACGGCAGGATTTAAAAAAGAAAGATATCGCCACAAACAACTAAAGTCCTCAGCAGCATTGCTACCCTGAATTTAGATGTTGCTATCAACAAAGCCCAGTAAAAAAGCTCTTTCTGTGGCTCTTTCTTTCTGGTGAGGAAATCACTGGCTTGGGGAGGTAGGAAGAACTATTTCTTCTTAAAAATAGATAGTTCTTATCTAAAACATAATTTGAATTTGGGGTGGAGGAGGTGTTGTTATGCTGATGTTAAATAAAAACCTGAACTACATGTGCCACATCAATGTTTGAGTAATTTAGCAGATCATCTGGTTACAGTGAGTTTAACTAGAACTCAATGGAATAATCTGCACATTTTCCAGAATCACACAGCCAGAATACAGCTACCACAAGCATTAACACCAGAAAGAGTGTACCCATAACGCTAACTGCCACGCTTCTGTTTCTAGCACAGACTGGAGAACAGGGTTGTTGTGGATGGTTTCCCTATTACAGTGGGAACTGTAATAGGGTGCCTGACCGACAGATGGACCGATAGACTGACCAACAGATGGACTGACCGACAGACAGACTGACAGACATACTGACAGACAGACAGACAGATGGACTGACCGACAGACTGACTGACAGGCAGACTGACTAGCAGATGGACAGACTGACTGACCGACCGACAGCCAGACTGACCAACAGACAGACTGACCGACAGACAGACTGACTGATGGACTGACAGACTGACAGGTGGAATGACTGACAGGCGGACTGACTGACAGACTGACCGACAGACAGACGGACTGATAGACAGATGGACTGACTGACAGACGGACTGACCGACAGACTGACTGACAGATGGACCGATAGACTGACCAACAGATGGACTGACCGACAGACAGACTGACAGACATACTGACAGACAGACAGACGGACTGACCGACAGACTGACTGACAGACGGACTGACAGGCGGACTGACTAGCAGATGGACAGACTGACTGACCGACAGACTGACTGACAGACGGACTGACAGGCGGACTGACTAGCAGATGGACAGACTGACCAACAGACGGACTGACCGACAGACTGACTGACAGACGGACTGACAGGCGGACTGACTAGCAGATGGACAGACTGACTGACCGACCGACAGCCAAACTGACCAACAGACAGACTGACCGACAGACAGACTGACAGACTGACAGGTGGAATGACTGACAGACGGACTGACTGACAGACGGAACTGACTAACAGACAGATGGAATGACAGACTGGCAGACTGACAGACAGACTGACAGACGTACTGACCGGCAGATGGACAGACTGACAGATGGACTGACTGACTGACAGACCGACAGACAGACTGACCGTCAGACAGACTGATAGACAGATGAGCTGACTGACAGACGGACTGACCGACAGACTGACAGACTGACAGATGGACTGACCGACGTACTGACCGGCAGATGGACAGACTGACTGACCGACCGTCAGACAGACTGACCGTCAGACAGACTGACCGACAGATGGACTGACTGACAGACGGACTCACCGACACACTGACAGACAGATGGACTGACAGACGGACTGACAGACAGACTGACCGGCAGATGGACAGACTTACCAACAGACAGACTGACCGAGAGACAGACTGACCGACAGATGGAATGACTGACAGATGGACTGACTGACTGACAGACAGACTGACCGACAGACAGACTGACAGACGGACTGATAGACAGATGGAATGACTGACAGACAGACTGACCGACAGACTGACAGACGGACTGACTGACAGATGGATTGACTTACACCCACTCCCACAGAGACTGATACACAGAGCAGCAGATGGGGTATTCCAGGGTGGTTTGTTACCCAGCATGCCCCTTAAGTGTCAGGAAAGGAGACAGGTTAAGGCCAAAAGGAAAACATATTGTTCCATTCTTGCAGCCATTAGGCAAATAAGAAGAGTGTTCTGTTGAGGGTGAACATCCATAAAAAACTAAGTAGTCTACAGATGTATTGGTTGGTTGTTATTTGTTCTGTTTTTATGATCCCATGAAGAGTAGCTGCTTCTTCAGCAGGGCCTAATTGGGATCCAGATAAACATTACACAATCAGCCCCAGGCTGTATGATTTCCCGCCCTGAAGACAGGGATGAGTGCCCGCAGCACAGGACCCGTCAAGCTGCAGGTGTAGCTAGCATAACACCAATCACCAAATGTCATTGGTCCTTCAGGTTTCCTTTTGCTTACCAGATCGACTTCCTGGTAGAGAGTCAGCGGACAAAAACGTGCGTGGATGTTCCCTCAGGAGCTCCTCTTAGAGGGAGTGTTTGACAGTCGGATGAAAATATCATTACTGGTTTTGTTCACGCCACGCTACAAGGTAATACAACATGTTATTAGTTATGACAAATTTCCACTCTGTCCCATTGGGACCTTCGGAGATAAACAATGCATCCCGTTTAATTAGATCCATAGCTAATATTGCATGTACAGTATCGGCTTACAAACACACCCCAAAATGATGTGTGTTATTCAGTAGACTCATCATGTACTCTGCAGCGTCAGTAGAAAATTAAAAAGCCTTCTGGTAAGCTAGGATCACATCAGCACTTCTAAGGGTACAAGGAGCATAAGACCATAAAATCACCGTAGCAACCCATCTTCTCTCATCACTTCCTGATCACTTCCTGATCTTCAAGCTCCGTGCTTGCGGAGGTAGGAAGACAGCAGACAGCACATCCAGGATGTCTCAGTGTATTACAAGAGGACCGTCATTCCTCCTTTCCTCTACTCTGCTCATGAGATGAAAGACATTCATGACTGGCATATACTCAACCCAGAGAGAGTGAAAAAGAGACAGAAGAAGACCGATAAAGATAGACCAATGGAGACGGAGCAGCAGAGAGGAAGACTGAGACTGAGAAGGGGCGGTGCCCCACTTCCCACATAATGTTGTGGAAACTGAGCTGCACCTCCTGCCAACATATATTCCCCACAGACAACCTCAGTCAAAGTGTCTGGCCCCATAATGTGCTCTCCTCCAAGCATGTCAGCAGTGCTTAAAATGAGCTGTGTCATGAGAGTAAGAAGACAGAGAGGGGGGGGGGGGGTAGGGAGAAAAGTGACTGACATCGAGAGACAGAGAGAGGTGGGAGGAGAAGCAAGACAGACATAGAGAGAGAAAGAAAGAGACAGAGAGGGAGCGAGAGAGAGGTATGGAGAGAAGTGAAAGAGAGGAGGGGAAGGAATGAAGACAGATCATATGAAGTATGAAAGAGAGGTGGAAACAGCCTCTGTTAATAACGCTTTGTCAATCCCTTGTTTACACAAGCCTTTTCTACTTCTCTCCTTTATTGCCATCTCTTCTCCGCCTCCCATACACTTTCTCCTTCCTTTTCTCTCTCCGTTTCCTTTCTCAGTGCAATTTCATTTAAAGGCTTTTATTGGCAAGATATTTCTTTTTTACATTGCTGAAGCAAGTGGAAAATAAGCTAGATGTAACTAATAACAGGAAAAATTATGTAAAGGTTAAACTACATTTTTTAAATCATACTGACATTTCAAATGTTCAAATATTAGCTATGTGTTGTAACAATGTGCAAATAGTTCAGAGTATGACTGACAAAGGAAAATACATGAAGAGATGAATATTGTAAGGAAAAATGCACAGTGTTTTTTGCCTTACATTGGTTTCCCTTTTCTGATCGAAATTGGCCACAAATGATTGTGTGCATGATTGCACTATGTGATATGATCTGGTCTAGTTTGGTCTCTGTCATATGGGTGTGTGGTAACACATCATGCCAGGACCAAAAGACCTATCCAAGGCCCTCAGAAGAAAGAATATTGATGTCTATGATTCTGGCAGAGAGAGCTTACAAAGACTTTTACAAGCAATTCAAAGTACGTAATTCCACTGTCTGACATAATAACATAGTAGAACTTGAGTCAGTTGAGGTCCTGGCCTGTCATTATTACTTAGAGACAGCAGACCTTGAGGCAGATGAGGTCCTGGCCATCATTATAACATAGAGACAGCAGACCTTGAGGCAGATGAGGTCCTGGCCATCATTATAACATAGAGACAGCAGACCTTGAGGCAGATGAGGTCCTGGCCATCATTATAACATAGAGACAGCAGACCTTGAGGCAGATGAGGTCCTGGCCATCATTATAACATAGAGACAGCAGACCTTGAGGCAGATGAGGTCCTGGCCATCATTATAACATAGAGACAGCAGACCTTGAGGCAGATGATGTCCTGGCCTGTCATGATAACATAGAAACAGTAGACCTTGAGGCAGTTGAGGTCCTGGTCTGTCATTATAACATAGAGACAGTAGACCTTGAGGCAGTTGAGGTCCTGGTCTGTCATTATAACATAGAGACAGTAGACCTTGAGGCAGATGATGTCTTGGTCTGTCATTATAACATAGAGACAGTAGTCCTTGAGGCAGATGATGTCTTGGCCTGTCATTATAACATAGAGACAGTAGTCCTTGAGGCAGATGATGTCTTGGCCTGTCATTATAACATAGAGACAGTAGACCTTGAGGCAGATGAGGTCCTGGACCCAATCAGATAACATGAGCCCTGTACATTGCAGTATTAGTCCTTTGTTTTCTAATTTGTGTATCATTGTATCTTCCAATTCTTTCTGTCTTGTGGTTCTAGATGTGGACCGTTTTATTGTTGCTTAAACCAGTTTGCTTTGGCGTTGTCGGCGACCATCCATTCATGTCAATGAAATCATCAGTTCAATTGAATGAAGTGTTCATTCTCGCCCCCACTCTTACAACTTTAAAGTCTGGGGAGATTCATGCACTCTGGCCACGGCGCTCCATTGCTATCACTAACACGCTCCCAAGGATACCAAGACGAGGGCTACGAGTGCTGGGATATACACAAAAACAAATATGCTGTATTCATGCAGAGCAGGTAAAGGAGAAGATAGGGCAGAACAGCACAAGCCAACGCAAATGTTGTGTTTACTCCTTCTGTCAGTCACACACACACATGCACGCGCACTCTAAAGACTAAATGTAACAGGCAGTTTCCTCTCACTTCCACAGTACTATGGCTCAACTCCCAGCTATCAGAAGATGTAGTATTTTATTAGGATCACAATTATCTGTTGCTGGACTTTACTTGGACTAGAACATTCTCTTTCTTTAATTCCAACATTAAATATCAGGACTTTGAAACATTTAATTGAAGAATGTTCTTAACCTAGCAAATAAAAGCTTCCCACAAATGTTAAAGTTACCTGCAGTAAGGCCCACACTGCCCTGGCATTCACAGTAGCCTGGGCACAATGTAAATACTGTATACCAACTGGAAAGTCCATTGAACTGTATGGGCTGGTATAGACATGTATAGAACAGTGTGGGCTGGTATAGACATCTATAGAACTGTATGGGCTGGTATAGACATGTATAGAACTGTATGGGCTGGTATAGACATCTATTGAACTGTATGGGCTGGTATAGACATCTATAAAACTGTATGGGCTGGTATAGACATGTATAGAACTGTATGGGCTGGTATAGACATCTATTGAACTGTATGGGCTGGTATAGACATCTATATAACTGTATGGGCTGGTATAGGCATCTGTTGAACTGTATGGGCTGATATAGACATCTATTGAAATGTATGGGCTGGTATAGACCTCTATTGAACTGTATGGGCTGGTATAGACATCTATTGAACTGTATGGGCTGGTATAGGCATCTATTGAACTGTATGGGCTGGTATAGACATGTATAGAACCGTATTGGCTGGTATAGACATCTATTGAACTGTATGGGCTGGTATAGACATATATAGAACTGTATGGGCTGGTATAGGCATCTGCTGAACTGTATGGGCTGGTATAGACATATATAAAACTGTATGGGCTGGTATAGACATCTATTGAACTGTATGGGCTGGTATAGACATCTATTGAACTGTATGGGCTGGTATAGACATCTATTGAACTGTATGGGCTGGTATAGACATCTATTGAACTGTATGGGCTGGTATAGACATCTATAGAACTGTATGGGCTGGTATAGACATCTATTGAACTGTATGGGCTGGTATAGACATATATAGAACTGTATGGGCTGGTATAGACATCTATTGAACTGTATGGGCTGGTATAGACATCTATAGAACTGTATGGGCTGGTATAGACATCTATTGAACTGTATGGGCTGGTATAGACATATATTGAACTGTATGGGCTGGTATAGACATATATTGAACTGTATGGGCTGGTATAGACATGTATAAAATGGTATGGGCTTATATAGACTGCTATAAAATGGTATGGGCATATTATAGAATGTTATTGAATGGTATGGGCTGGTTTAGACTGGTATATAATGGTATGGGCTGGTATGGAATGGTGTGGTCTGGTATAGACTGGTGTAGAATGGTATGATCTGGTATGGACCAGTATAGAATGGTATCTGTTTTTATAGACTGGTATAGAATGGTATCTGTTTATATAGACTGGAATAGAATGTTATGGGCTGGTATAGACTGGTATACATGGTATTGCCTGGTATAGAATGGTATAGGCTGGTATAGAGTGGTATAAATGGTATGGGCGGGTATATAATGTTATGGGCTGATAAAGACTGGTATATAATGGTATGGGCTGATAAAGACTGATATAGAATGGCATGGGCTGATAAAGACTGGTATATAATGGTATGGGCTGATAAAGACTGGTATAGAATGGCATGGGCTGATAAAGACTGGTATAGAATAGTATTTGTTCATATGGACTGGATTAGAATGGTATGGGCTGATAAACACATGTATAGAATGGCATGGGCTGATAAAGACTGGTATAGAATGTTATGGGCTGGTATAGACTGGTATAGAATAGTATCTGTTCATATGGACTGGAATAGAATGGTATGTGCTGAAAAAGACTGGTATAGAATGGCATGGGCTGATAAAGACTGGTATAGAATGGCATGGGCTGATAAAGACTGGTATAGAATGTTATGGGCTGGTATAGACTGGTATAGAATAGTATCTGTTCATATGGACTGGAATAGAATGGTATGGGCTGATAAAGACTGTTATAGAATGGTATGGCATACAGGGATTGTCAATGTTTTATATCATTAGGGTTCACGTTGAGCTCATTTCTTCAAAACATAATTATATCTCCTAAAATCTATCATACAAACTGTCTACCTGTTCTTCTCTTTTTCTACACCTTTCTTTCATCCCCTTTTCACCCTGCATTTAAATTCTTTCTTCATGTCTTTGTCTTTTTCTCTGACAAATACACAAACACTGCTCCTTCCTCTGCATCAATTTGATCAGCACCAGTCCCCCTCCCCCTACCCTTTCTGTTTATTCTGGGGATTATTCTGATCTAATCTCTTTAGGCCATAATTCAGATTAGATTTTGGTGTTACTTTTATTGCTCTGTCAATTCTGTCCAATCCCCACTGTCCTGACTGTGTGTGTGTGTGTGTGTGTGTGTGAGAGAGAGAGTGATTGTGTGTGTGTTTGGTTAAGCCATGAACATACTTCCATGCCCTAACCCCTCAGTTTGAGAGAATGTGTTTAGATGACTGACCACTAGCTAAGGTTTAAAGGCGGGGCAAAATAGACAAATACTTTGAAATACAAACATACTATATATTGTAATACACACTGTGGGTAGTGTTTCTGCCAGGATGGTATTGTGTGTGTGTGTGTGTGTGTGTGTGTCGGTGTGTGTGTGTGTCAGTGTGTATGTGTCAGTGTGTTGTGTGTGTGTGTCCGTGTGTGTGTGTGTGTCAGTGTGTGTGTGTGTGTCAGTGTGTGTGTGTCAGTGTGTGTGTGTGTCAGTGTGTGTGCGTGTGTGTGTATGTGTGTGTCAGTGTGTTGTGCAGACGTGAGTGTTCTGTGCCAAAACGTGGCAATCTACTTACAGAACTGAAGCTTACCATTTGTTTTTATGTGTTTCTTGTTTTTATGTGTTTCTTGTTTTCGTGTGTTTCTCGTTTTTGTGTGTGGATTCATTTGAAAAACAATCGGCAGGCAGAATGTTTTTCTCTGCAATGCCACACTTTCAGACCCCCACTAAGACATTCACTCCACTACACTAAGGACCAATAATTTTTTTACTTTTTTTTTTATCCCTAACATTAACCATACTCTAAACCTTATGCTAAACCTAACCATAACCTAAACTTTACTCCAACCTTAACCATACCCTTCCTGTAAGGTTTAGATTAAGCTTAGGGTCATGGTTTCTGTTGTAATATTACTAAATTGACTGCCTTTTTGGGTCAACACCCACCATGTCTCAAAATCTTTTGCAAAATATAAAGTACAAACATTACAGATCATGCATGAATGTGCTTCAGGACAGAAAAAAATTATCCTAGGCATTTTTCTACATTACTAATGAAAACACAACAACTGTTATTACCGTGTGTCATTAGCGTTACCCCTGGACCCTGTTGACTGTTTGATATGCTCTGGGCAACACAAAAAACAGTACCAGATGATCCTTCATCATATAATCTAGAGTAAGCTGCTTCTACCAAATTAATTGCTTATATCCAAAGCGCTACCTGCGATCCAAAATGTGCTTCACCCACTGTGGCATTGCATGGATGTGAGCTGGTCAGGGCCGGATGGGAAGTTATGGAGGCTGCTGTCTTCTCACACCGCTCAGCTTCATGGTCACATGTTATGGGCAGTGTTGTCAATGTTCCCCTACGGGGCGTTTTTTAACGCCTACGTATTCATGGAAAATGACAATTATTGAATTGAGATTGTATTGCATTAATAACCCTAAACCCACTAACTGTATATTCTCCATTATACACAAACACCACTGTCTCTTTCTCTCACACCTAGGCCTACACCACTCTCTCTTTCTCTCACACATAGGCCTACAGCACTCTCTCTTTCTCTCACACATAGGCCTACAGCACTCTCTCTTTCTCTCACACATAGGCCTACAGCACTCTCTCTTTCTCTCACACATAGGCCTACAGCATTCTCTCTCTCATGCATAAGCACACCAGAGTCCAGGTTCATGTTTGACTGATTAGTCTTATAAGCCTGCTAGCCGTCGCGCTAAATCAAGCAGCAACAAAACAAAAATGCATCTCATTCATTTAAAATGTTCCCGGGAAATGTTTTATGTTCCCACATAGACAGTGTGGGTAGATCCAGTGCGGGAGCTTCTTCTTCGGGAGCATCTTTTTTGACGCGTGTTCTTTTCCCCCTTGCGCACCTATTGATGCGTTAACGCAGCCGTGCGATCTGCTACTATGTTGTTATGTAATTAAATAAAAAGTGGGCAAATCCGTGGCGTTAGCTGCGTGACTTGACTACAGACACACGGTTGAGTGAAGCTGTGGTATTTATCCTCTGTGGCAATTAGAAGCTACGCAACAACGAAGCCCTTGATTCTCCATCATGGCCTGTCTGTCATTGTCTTCTCTGGTGGACCTCCATCACCGCATGTCTCTGGGAGAAGCCGACATGAAACTGGATCCATCCATGTTACTTTGGTTGGGGTTAAACCATCGGACTGGATGGTTCCTCCACAGAGTTTGGAGCCTGTCACAGGTAAAGGGCAAAGGTCATAGGCCAGTGGGGCAGGCTGAGGGCACAGACAGACCGACAGGGGCTTTGGGCTTTTGAAACAATGTCTCAAGCTTATCCCGCTCTCTGAGAGCCGCACACACACCAACCCTGGCCTGGAGCCAGCCACAGGTGCAGGTCAGAGGTCACAGCCAAGGGGGTGAGGAAGGATCGAGATACTGTGGTACGGCTGCTCCACAATTCGTGCAAACAGGAGCCACGGAGAATCTGATCCGGTTCACTCCAAAACCTGAGCCACGATACGCTGTATGGCAGTCTTTCACGATGTCTGCTTCCTGCAGTCTCTCACTCTCTCCCTCTTTCTCTATCTCACTGTGTCTGAGTGGTTTAGCTGAGTTTAGCAGATAAATGATTTAGCATCTGAGACGTTAAAAGAGAACATAATTAGCATAGCGAATGCAGACTGGTGACTGTAAACTGTTGTTAGTCTGTAGACAGACTGTCTCCGTCTGGTGTAGTCTGAGCATCCTCCCTCTATCCACTCCCCCACGCTCCTCTCTCTCACTCCCTCCCTTTCTCTCTAAGGATATACGTTGTTGTCTTTCTGTTCCTCCTGGCTGTGGTTAACCAGACCATAGCAGGAGGACAAAGAGAAGGAGCAGCTTATCACCAGTAGGTCAGGAGTACTGTGCGTCCCAAACTACGCCCTACTCTCTGCTGTGCAAGTCGTGTACTAAAGGGAATAGGGTACCATTTATGACCTGGTGATTCCTGATTAGGGGCTTGATGGTGATGATATTATATACATAAATAAGATTAGGTTTGTCAACCGTAACTGGATGGCTGGATTTGGCCCTGATCAAGTTTAGATGTGATATGATTGATTTGTTTGAGGAGCATAGCGTTTTTTTGATCCCTTGAGATAATTTCATTTCACAGTACGTAGCGTAAAACAATAAACATAAGCAAATATACAGCTTATAAACAGCTTTAGTATATAGACAGGAAATACTTAGTGTTATTTTCTCAGTCTTATTGAATTGAGATAGCAAAGAGATACTGTTTGTCTTTAAAGGCTTTGTGATGTACTTGAGCTCAATATTAAAAACCTTGGTATTTTTATTAAATGTCAAGCTATTTCATAAGTGAACATGTTTGTGTTTGTGTGACGGATTCCGTTCCCTGCCAGTATAATTTAATACCCAATATCAAACCTGAAACATATTGATGTAGTATGTAAATGCTTTAGTTGTTTCATAAATATTACATAGTGGAAATGTCAAGGGCTTTTCAAGTAAACACACAGAGAGAGAGAACCAGAGACAGAGAGAGAAACAGAGACAGAGAGAGAACCAGAGTCAGAGAGAGAACCAGAGACAGAGAGAACCAGAGACAGAGAGAGAACCAGAGACCGAGAGAGAACCAGAGACAGAGAGAGAACCAGAGACAGAGAGAACCAGAGACAGAGAGAGAAACAGAGGCAGAGAGAACCAGAGAGAAAAGAGTCTCTCTCTCTCTCTCTCTCTCTCTCCCTCTCTCTCTGTGTGTCTCTGTTTCTCAATTTCAATTCATTGGGTCATATTGGCATGGGCAACATTTGTTCACATTGCCAAAGCAAATGGAAACTAAATACAGCAACACCACTGAAAAAGTACAAATAATTAAAGATTACACATTAACAATAAAATGTTTTTGCTGTTATCGTCACCTAAATTTATATTTATTGTATCAATGTCATTCACGATTGAGAGAAAAGTGAATGGTGTTGTGCCATGAAATGAAATGGCTTTGGCAGTGTAAAGTTCATCTGCAGTCTTGTTAGCAATTGCTCAATTCTTATGACTATTCCAAGTAGTAAGTTTATTTCTCGTTAATAAGCTGTAAAACAACCAGTGGCCAAAGCCATACGGTTCATCGATACGCGGGTGACAAGATTTTGTAATATGGAGATGCTCTACCAACACTTGCATGCTTATAGCTCCGTGGTTTTGTGGTTAAAGACACAGACTCTCATGTGGGAGACTCAGGTTTGAATCCAAGGAGGGCAACAACATTTCTACCATAAAGAGAAGACTTCACGAGAGAAAATACAGAGGGTTCACCACAAGGTGCAAACCATTCACATGCCTCAAGAATAGAAAGGCCAGAATGGACTTTGCCAAAAAAACATCTAAAAATGCCAGCCCAGGTCTGGAACAGTATTCTTTGGACAGATGAAACTAGGATCAACCTGTACCCGAATGATGTGGAGAAAAAAGTATGGATAAGGCTTGGAACGTCTCATTATCCGAAGCATACCACATCATCTGTAAAACACAGTGGAGGCAGTGTGATGGCATGGGCATGCATGGCTTCCAATAGCACTGGATCACTAGTGTTTATCGATGAAGTGACAGAAGACAGAAGCAGCCGGGTGATTTCTGGAGTGTAT
The DNA here is from genome assembly GCF_011004845.1 of Esox lucius. Classification (NCBI taxonomy): domain Eukaryota; kingdom Metazoa; phylum Chordata; class Actinopteri; order Esociformes; family Esocidae; genus Esox; species Esox lucius. Next base: position 3,201,354 of record NC_047573.1, read on the forward strand.
AGGGATATATTGTCTGCTGAGATTCAGCCAAACTTCAGCAAAATTGATTGGACCGCGCTTCACTTTACAGTTGGACAATGACCCAAAACATATTTTTTAAGGCAAAGAAGTAGAATATTCTGCAATGACCAAGTCAATCACCTGATCTCAACTCGATCAAGCATGCATTTCACTGGCTGAATAACAAAACTTAAAGTAGAAAAACCCACGAACAAACAACACTTGAAGACAGGTGCAGTAAAGGCCTGGCATAGCATCACAAGGGAGGAAACCCAGTATTTGGTGATGTCCATGTGTTCAAGCAGTCATTGCCTGCAAAGGATTGTCAACCAAGTATTAAAAATGAAAATTTTATTTGTGATTGTGTTAATTTGTCCAATTACATTTGAGCTCCTGAAATAAGGGGACTGTGTATGAAAATGGTTGAAATTCCTAAACGTTTCATAAGATATTTTTGTTCAACCCCTTGAATTAAAGCTGATCTTCTGCACTTCAATTGCATCTAGGTTATTTTATTTCACATCCATTGTGGTAGCGTACAGAGACAAAATTATTACAATTGTGTCAGTGTCCAAATATTTCCAGACCTAACTGAATTTACATTATGTAATAATATCTCTCAATTTTATTAAATTCACTTGGCATGACGCACATGTACTTATTGCCAATCACAATGCTTGAATAAAATATTATCAATAATAACACATATTTTGAGGAAGGTAATCAATAAATAAAGTTAAAAAGAAAATTACCACTAAAGATACTTTATAATATACATGTTAACATCAGTCATTTATGACAATGGTGGAAAGCAGTGAGACAGGTGGAAAGCAGTCAGACAGGTGGAAACCAGTGAGACTGGTGGAAAACAGTGAGACAGGTGGATGCTTGGTCAGACACTGTCCTTCAATTTTGTGGCAGCAACATCCTGCACTGCTGATACACAGCTCTCCATGTTGCCCATACACAGTTCTCCACACAGCCCATACACAGCTCTCCATGTTGTCCATACACAGTTCTCCATGCTGCCCATACAAAGCTCTACACACTGCCCATACACAGCTCTCCATGCTGCCCATACACAGTTCTCCATGCTGCCCATTCACAGCCCTCCATGTTGCCCATACACAGCTCTCTACACTGCCCATACACAGCTCTCCACACTGCCCATACACAGCTCTCCATGCTGCCCATACACAGCTCTCCATGTTGCCCATACACAGCTCTCCATGCTGCCCATACACAGCCCTCCATGTTGCCCATACACAGCTCTCTACACTGCCCATACACAGCTCTCCACACTGCCCATACACAGCTCTCCACACTGCCCATACACAGCTCTCCATGCTGCCCATACACAGCTCTCCATGCTGCCCATACACAGCTCTCCATGCTGCCCATACACAGCTCTCCATGCTGCCCATACACAGCTCTCCATGCTGCCCATACACAGCTCTCCACACTAACCATACACAGCTCTCCACACTGCCCATACACAGCTCTCCACACTGCCCATACACAGCTCTCCACACTGCCCATACACAGCTCTCCATGCTCAATAATTGGGAAATTATTGTCTGTGATTTATGGTGTTTTTTTCATGAAGTGCAGCTCTGTCTCAGGTTCTGCTATGGTGCCGTGATCGCACAACCTCTCTTCTACAGGGAACCAGGTTTTTCTGTGCCTTCCCTTCTCAGTGGCCAGGCTGTGGTCACTGGCCTGTACTTTGTCAAGGTGTTTCTGAGGTTTTGATGAGTCACCACGGTCAAATAGTTTGCCATGGTGTACTGTCGGTTTAGGGCCAGATAGCACTGCATTTTGCTCTGTGCTTGTGTTTGTGTTCCCCAGTTGGTAATGTAGTTTGTTTAAACATTTTTGTAATTTGTTGAGTTCTGATTGCTTGTATGTTCTGATACTGAGGCCTCCATCCATGTGTTAGTAGAACAGATTAAAGTAGAACAGTAAACGCCAGGGCCAGTTGAATAAAGGGACTCTTGTTTTTGCTCAACTCTTGGTATTGCAGGGCTTGGTAATGGTATGAGAGTGGTCACTGTATTTTAGGTGTTTCCAAAATGTTTTGGAGTTGCAATAACATTAAATATTGGCTAATTCTGCCCTGCGTGCATTGCTCGTAGCTTTCCTCTGGACATGGGAGAATGGGGTGTTTGTCTCAATTAGTCAAATCTAGTTTCATAAGTGAACCCCACATCTCACTGCCATACAGGGCAATTGTTTCAATTACAAATTTAATTATGTTTTGCCAAATTGTAATAGGTATTTCAAAATGTATTTGTTTTTTAATGGTGTACAATGTCTTGTGTGCGTTGTCTCTCAGTTCATTCGCTGCATTTAAATGTCCAGTTGAGCTTATTTTTTAAACAAAATAATTGTATTGTGTGCAGTATTCTATGTGTGTTGTACCAATTGAGAAGTTTGGTTTAACTCCCTGAGATCTGAATCTACTCTGGAAGAGCTTTATTTTTGGGGTTTACTGCCAGGGCCCAGGTCTGGCAGTACTGCTCTAGCAGGTCCAGGCTCTGCCGTAGACCATGTACTGTGGGTGACAGCAGGCTCAGGCCACCTGCGAAGAGCAGGCATTTGAATGTCTGAATTGTGGAGACTAACAACAGGGGCTGAGGATTTAAATCGTTGATGTAGATGTTAAATAGTACAGGGCTGAGACTGCAACCCCGGCGAAGGACGTGTCCCTGGAGAAATTGTTGTTTTTTGCCTATTTTGACGCCACACACGTTACCAGTCCACATGGATTTTATAAGGCTGTATGTTTTACCTGCTACACCACAACCAACGATTTGGTAAAATAGTCCTGTATGCCAAATAGAATCAAATGCTTTTTGGGAGTCAGTAAAGCAAGCATAGATTTTTGTTTATTTTGATGGACATGTTCATCTACTTGGATGTGTTAGGTGTAAATATGATCGGTTGTTTTATGGTTCTCTGTCTCTGTCCATCTGGCTGTGGTTAACCAGACCATAGCTTCCTCTCTAAGGGTATATGTTGTTGTCTTTCTGTTCCTCCTGGCTGTGGTTAACCAGACCATAGCAGGAGGACAAGAAGAAGGAGCAGCTTATCACCAGTAGGTCAGGAGTAGTGTGCATCCCAAACTACGCCCTACTCTCTGCTGTGCAAGTCATGTACTAAAGGGAATAGGGAACCATTTATGACCTGGTGATTCCTGATTAGGGGCTTGATGGTGATGATATTATATACATAAATAAGATTAGGTTTGTCAACCGTAACTGGATGGCTGGATTTGGGCCTGATCGAGTTTAGTTTGAATTGACAACAAAGTTGTTTTGTGTCTGTACACACACACACACACACACACACACACACACACTCTCTCTCTTTGTTGGAAAGTAGCAGGTCAGACTTCAGTCATGCTGGAGGATTGTGGGAAACGACCTAATAGTCTGTTGTGTTTGCTCGCTGGCTGTGTGTGAGTATAAGTGTGTGTGTGTGTGTGTGTGTGTGTGTGTGTGCGCGCGCTATCTGCCATTGTGCTTCATAAGTGACCCCATTGACTGTGCAGAGGTCAAGCTGTTTCATCGTGATGAGAATGTTCTCATACAGCTCAAACACACACAAACACACACATTAGTACAACACAGTGTACACACACATTCACACAAATGTATTCACACATACTCATACACAAACACACACAATGGCTGTTGAGTTTCTCCTGGTTAGAAGACAGAAACCAACTAGTGGGAGGCTCGAGAGGAGGAGAGGAGAAAAGAGGGAGGGGAGAGAGGAGAAAGAAAGGAGTGGCGGAGAAGGGAGGAGAAGGAGAGGAGAGGAGAAGAAGAGAGAAGGAGACTGGAGTAGACCAGAGAAGGGGAGGAGAAGGGGAGATGAGAGGACTCTCTTTATTACTGTCACTCTGTTTTAACTGCTGCCTCTGGGATGTGTTTTATATGCTGTCTACCCTGGTCAGGTTGTTCCACAGACACAGTTAAAGCTCCATCTACATTAGCAGGCAATTAGCAGAGCAGAGCTTCTAGGGCCTGTGTGTAGAGTTATAAGGGCCAGCCACAGAGCACCATGGCCAGTACAATTAGCAGAGCAGAGCTTCTAGGGCCTGTGTGTAGAGTTATAAGGGCCAGCCACAGAGCACTGAGGCAACTACAGCATCACATCTTCTTAGAAGGTTTACATGTGATTTTATAGAGATTGAACTACTCGTTATTTCTGAGGACTGGGATTATCTTATTACACTTGTTTGTTATTCCCTCCTGCTTTCCTTTATCCAACATACCCTTTTCACTGTAATCTATCCACTTTTGGGTGGAAGGATGGAGGGATAGAGGGATGGATGAAGGGGTGCAGTGAATGGGGTGATGGAAGAACGGATGGGGAGATGGAGGGATGAGGTGAATGGGGTGATGGATGGTTGAGGTGTTGGAGGAGTGAGGTGGGGTGATGGAGGAGTGTGGTGGGTGGGGTGATGGAAGAACGGATGGGGTGATGGAGGGATGAGGTGAATGGGGTGATGGATGGTTGAGGTTTTGTAGGAGTGAGGTGGGTGGGGTGATGGAGGGGGGAGGTTTTGGAGGAGTGATGTGGGTGGGGTGATGGAGGGATGAGGTGGATGATGTGATGGAGGGTTGAGATATATAGGGTGATGTAGGTAGTTAGGGTTAAGTAAACCAAACTATTGGTCCACTGTGACCCTCCACTGTACTGGTTTAATAGATCAAACATCTGGTCCACTTTGTTCCTCCACTGTACTGGTTTAATAGATCAACCTATTGGTCCTGCATGTTTTGAACAAGTATGATTCAGATGAGGATGTTTTGGGCTGGCATGTTTTGAAAGAGGGTATCTTCTGTGTTCTGTCTGAGTGTTTGCTTAGCTCTTTTATTTAGGGCTTTGGCGCTGTTTTCCTTTCATCTTTCACTAATCAATATGGTTCTCCTGAATCCAGGTCAGCCTGGATCATGTGCTTTCATCCCTCCTCCCCCCTGTCTGGACCTCCCGTGCACGTCCGTTCCACTATTAGCCTCTCCTCCAGTGGCTGAATATAAAAATAGAGGAGAGGGACTGCAACGTCTTGTCTTCTTGTCTTTGGCATTACTTCCTCCCTGCCTCTAACCCACCCCTCTCTAACTCCATCTTGCCCTCCCTCCCCTCTTTTACCCTCTATCTCTGCCCGCTTCACTCACTCCCATTTTTAAGTAGCTGGAAAAAAAGGTTAAAATCTAAGTCATTTCTGACGTGTAGTCTGATTCAACTTGTGTGTAAATGTGTGTGTGTGTGCGTGTGGACTTGTGTGGGTTAGTGTGTGTGCGTTGGTTGGTTGTGAAGGTATAACTCCTGTCAGTCTGTGCCCTTAGGGAGTAACCTGACGAAGGGCCTCTTCATCATCATAATGAGATACACAACCCTCTTATCCTGAACTCAGTTCGACACGGCGCGACACGGCTCAGCACACCGCAGCACAGCGTAGCGCCGCTCCAGCAGCAACTGCGCCGGTCTCTTCTGCTCTGCTCTGATAAGACCATGCCCGTCCGTTCGACTGTCCACTTAATATGCCCACGCTGTATCCGCTCAGTCCACTCCACTCTATAGGGATATGTCCGGCCCAGACTGTGTGACAATATATCTGGCCATCCATGACCTTAGCCACTCCGCTCGCCCGGAGACACATCCCAATCTAATTCTGCCACTCTATCCATTGCCACCCACATTCAAGTCAAACTAGAAGTCTTTTTGAATTCCAAACGAGACGTGTTGTACAAAAATTAATCAGCAATTGGATCCTTTCTGTCCAATTAGAATGTACAGGACGTGTTTGCATTGTGAAAGAAGTTGTGAGGAAGGGAACTCCAAACTCATACTGGAGGAGAGATGCAGGTTTCTAGTAACATTTGGATGAGTGGTCTGGTTATGGTTAGTATGAGGGTCTGTAAATCTAAAACCATGATGTTGGTCCATGACTGACTGACTGGCTGGCAGACTGACTGGCTGAGTGACTGGCTGGCTGAGTGACTGGGTGAGTGACTGGCTGACTGACTGGCTGAGTGACTGGCTGAGTGACTGACTGGCTGAGTGACTGGCTGGCTGACTGGGTGAGTGACTGGCTGACTGACTGGGTGAGTGACTGACTGGCTGAGTGACTGGCTGAGTGACTGGCTGGCTGACTGGGTGAGTGACTGGCTGACTGACTGGGTGAGTGACTGGCTGACTGAGTGACTGGCTGAGTATCCCTGAGTATCCCATCTGATTGAGTTCAGCCCAGTGCAGGACTCATGGGAGGTGGGGCCGACGGAGGGGTGGTCCTGCTGATGGAGCATGATGGAGGGCCTGATGGAGGGACTGATGGAGCATGATGGAGGGACTGATGGAGGGATTGATGGAGCATGATGGAGGGACTGATGGAGGGATTGATGGAGCATGATGGAGGGACTGATGGAGGGATTGATGGAGCATGATGGAGGGACTGATGGAGGGATTGATGGAGCATGATGGAGGGACTGATGGAGGGATTGATGGAGCATGATGGAGGGACTGATGGAGGGATTGATGGAGCATGATGGAGGGACTGATGGAGCATGATGGAGGGACTGATGGAGGGATTGATGGAGCATGATGGAGGGACTGATGGAGCATGATGGAGGGCCTGATAGAGAGACTGATTGAGCATGATGAGGGGACTGTTGGAGGGACTGATAGAGCATGATGGAGGGCCTGATGGAGGGACTGATGGAGCATGATGGAGGGCGTGATGGAGGGCCTGATGGAGCATGATGGAGGGCCTGATGGAGGGTGGGGATATGGCACTGTGCAGTTCTGCTGATTAATCCCTCTCTCCCTCCACCCCTTTCTCCCTCCATCTCCCCTCACAGTACTCCTCAGTCTATATATACTTCCCAGCCCTATGACCTCATGTCCTCCCTGCACCCCTGCACCCCTCTACCCCTCTACCCCTGCACCCCTCTACCCCTGCACCCCTCTACCCCTGCACCCCTCCACCCCTCCACCCCTGCACCCCTGCACCCCTCCACCCCTCCACCCCTGCACCCCTCTACCCCTCCACCCCTCCACCCCTGCACCCCTCCACCCCTGCACCCCTCCACCCCTCCACCCCTCCACCCCTGCACCCCTCTACCCCTCCACCCCTCCACCCCTGCACCCCTCCACCCCTCCACCCCTCCACCCCTGCACCCCTCTACCCCTGCACCCCTCTACCCCTCCACCCCTCCACCCCTCCACCCCTGCACCCCTCTACCCCTCCACCCCTGCACCCCTCTACCCCTCCACCCCTGCACCCCTCTACCCCTCCACCCCTCCACCCCTCTACCCCTCCACCCCTCCACCCCTCCACCCCTCTACCCCTCCACCCCTCCACCCCTCTACCCCTCCACCCCTCCACCCCTCTACCCCTCCACCCCTCCACCCCTCTACCCCTCCACCCCTCCACCCCTCCACCCCTCTACCCCTCCACCCCTGCACCCCTCCACCCCTCCACCACTCTTTCCACTACATTAAGTGTCCTAACCCGAATTATGCTCAAGGCCCTGGGATGGCCTCTATTACTAACTTAGAACCGGTTTCTCCTGGTCCTGCCCTCAGGCTAACTACCGGACAGACACCTTAGAACAATTACAACAGGAAGGTGCTCCTAGCTGTGATGACATCATTAACACTCACCGTGTACATCTGCCACCGGTCGCAGCGCATTCATTTCATCAATGATTTATATGTGTGAACGCTACCCTTGTATAACACCATAGCAAGTTGTGTTTCCTGTTATGTTTGTTAATTATCTTCAACAAAGATATTTTGGGGTGGTTTTTGGTTGTTCTAGCTCAATGTAGTTGAAAAAAACTGGATTCTAGTTTTTCTAAATTGATTTTCTTTGGTGATCCCAGCCACCCTAGAAATTTGTATGGTGATAGATGAGCAGTGTGTTGGCCTGGAAAGAGAAAGGAGAATGGGACATTTTTCTGTGAGGTGAACCATTAGTGTCAGGTGCTGTCTGTCTTTGAGGTTAATGGATAGTGTCTGTTGCTGTCTGTCTTTGTGGTAAATGGTTAGTGTCAGTAGCTGTCCATGTGTGAGGTAAATGGTTAGTGTCAGTTGCCATCTCTGTGTGTGGTAAATTATTGTTGTCAGTTGCTTTCCATTTGTGAGGTGAACCATTAGTGTCAGGTGATGTCTGTCTTTAAGGTTAATGGATAGTGTCTGTTGCTGTCTGTCTGTGTGGTAAATGGTTAGTGTCAGTTGCTGTCTGTATTTTAGGTCAATGCTTAGTGTCAGTTGCTGTGTGTGCATGTGAAGTATGTAGGTAATGTATCCCTGTGGTTTAAGAACCAGACAGGGAATTTGAGGGGCTGGCTGTGTGGTTGGAATGGGCTGGAAAGATGCAGAGATGGAGCAGCGTAGCGAATTAGAAAGAGAGGATGAAGTGATTAGTCCTCATCATTAACCACAGAAACAAAACTACACCATCCAAGACCTCTGGAGTCCACAAGGTGAAGACATTGATTTAAACCCATTTATCTCTACCTTTTTCTCTTCCTCTCTCTTGCTCTTTCTGTCTTCCTCTCTCTCTCCCTCCATGTCTCGTTTCCATTTTATTTTGCTTTACTGACTTTCCCAGACATTAACACTCTGCCAAAGCCTGATGTTACCATAGAGCAGAGGTCAGTAGAGTGGAGCAGAGAAGCTGTCCGAGGGTTTGGCAGACGACTTGGGAGAGCCTGCTGGACAACGTTGAGGCTAAGTTGCCTAAATGACAGGGGGGTTTTTTTTGGGGGGGGGGGGGGGGGGCTGGCTGCCTCAACGCTCTAGCTGATGATCCTGGACCCCCATAGAGTCCTTCGTCAAGCATCCGCCCAAGTTCCTGGTGGATTTATCTGGTCAAACTGCAGCAGTGTTACTGCAGGGTCAGGGGTTGGTGGTCACTGTGAGACAACAGAGGATGTGACGGAGAAACACTGCCTGGGCTGTTCTGAGGCTTTTGATCCGTTAAGTTGTGGAGCTGGTCGACAGGCATTAATGTGTGTCACGGGTCACAGCTTCAGGCATGGAAGTGTGTGAGTAAGACCTGTCATGGCCAGGAGGCTGAAGAACGGACAACATTTCCACCAGCCTCTCACCTGCATCACAGTTCCTGTCAGCTTATGGAAAATACTTATGGGGGGGGTTCACTACGTCGGGTGACCTGCAAAGACTGGCTTGCTTGAGGGGATCAGTGGTGGAGGGGATCAGTGCTGGAGGGATTGGGTGGTGGAGGGGATCAGTGCTGGAGGGATTGGGTGGTGGAGGGGATCAGTGCTGGAGGGATTGGGTGGTGGAGGGGGTGGGTGGTGGAGGGATTGGGTGGTGGAGGGGATCATTGCTGGAGGGATTGGGTGGTGGAGGGATTGGGTGGTAGAGGGGGTGGGTGGTGGAGGGGATCATTGCTGGAGGGATTGGGTGGTGGAGGGGGTGGGTGGTGGAGGGGGTGGGTGGTGGAGGGGATCAGTGCTGGAGGGGGTGGGTGGTGGAGGGGGTGGAGTGGAGTCAGGGTGGAGTCTATAGATGGTATGGGTGTCAGGGTGGAGTCTGTAGATGTGTGGGGTGTCAGGGGGGAGTCTGTAGATGTGTGGGGTGTCAGGGGGGAGTCTGTAGATGTGTGGGGTGTCAGGGAGGAGTCTGTAGATGTGTGGGGTGTCAGGGGGGAGTCTGTAGATGTGTGGGGTGTCTGGGGGGAGTCTGTAGATGTGTGGGGTGTCAGGGAGGAGTCTGTAGATGTGTGGGGTGTCAGGGGGGAGTCTATAGATGGTATGGGTGTCAGGGTGGAGTCTGTAGATGTGTGGGGTGTCAGGGGGGAGTCTGTAGATGTGTGGGGTGTCAGGGGGGAGTCTGTAGATGTGTGGGGTGTCAGGGAGGAGTCTGTAGATGTGTGGGGTGTCAGGGTAAATAACGTAATATCTCTCTCTTTCCATCTCTCTCTCCCTCTATTCCCTCTCTCCTTTCCCTGCTCAGACACTTCACCACGCTGCTTGCAGTGCTCTGTGCTAGCTAGGGACCTCTCTGATGCAAGGGGACGCAATGTTAGAACAGAGTGACGCCAATCCCTGGTTGTGTCCGGGTGGTTTCCATGCATGATCATCGTGTTTACGTGGGATTTGTCAGCCTGCTGTCATCCTTGCGTGTGTTAGTGTCTGAATATTACCATGTCTTGCTCCCTGACCGTGTGTCTGTGTGTGTCCGTGAGTGTCCGTGTGTGTCCATGTGTGTCCGTGTGTGTCCGTGTGTGTGTGTGTGTGTCCGTGTGTGTGTGTCCGTGTGTGTGTCCGTGTGTGTGTCCGTGTGTGTGTCCGTGTGTGTGTCCGTGTGTGTGTGTGTGTGTGTGTGTGTGTGTGTGTCTGTGTGTGTCTGTGTGTGTCTGTGTGTGTCCGTGTGTCCGTGTGTCCGTGTGTCTGTGTGTCTGTGTGTGTCTGTGTGTGTCCGTGTGTGTCCGTGTGTGTCTGTGTATCTGCTGTCATTGTGTCTCAAATGCAGTAGAGGCTGTGCTGCCAAAGCAGTTAGTCAAAGAACACAGCTCTGTCACAACACATTATACTAAGCAGAAGGACTCGCTAACACACACACACACACACACACACCCACCCCTCTACCTGCCATGGTTACCTGTTGCTAACCACAATTGGCTTTGCCCATGGTGCTTCCCAGCTGCTCATCAGCTAACAGCTCAGTCAAGGATAAGACCTTCACTGTGTTGGTCAAACTCAAAGCCCAGCACTGTCTGGCCATCCACCTCCATCCATCCAGTTCAGACATGCTCCAGGCTCCTCTTCTTTCATTCTCTTTCTTAGTTTTTGGCTTTCTTTTGGAACAATGTGGATGGTGACGGCTACTTTTGGTATTTTTATCTTGTCAACATCCTCTCACCATTTCCTTCTCTCTCTCCCTCTCTCCCTCTCTCTCTTCCTTTCTCTCTCCCTCTCGCACTTCTATTCTATTATACTCCCTCTCTCTTCATTATCACCAGCACAGTGTCTGGTTGAATTATCACAGGAAACTTGATTCACACACACTACTGCTTCAGAGTCCTAGGGGTGTCAAACTCAATCACCGGTTGGGCCATATTGACGGATCACAATGAGTGGGCGTGTCAGACAAAGCCTGTATTTATTTTGTATAGACTGTGGTTGTCATAACTGCTGATATAGATCATTAGTCACTTCTGTTCAGCCTCAGTGGGGACTTTCATCCCTACCTGTTTTCTGTCAGGACAGCCGCTCTCCGCTATCCTTTAAGGGCCATTCTGAATAAAGTGAAATATCGCCACTGCTCGCTCTGAAGGGGTTGGATGATAAAATGTATGATAGATTCCAGCACTGAATGACAACAAGGTTGTTTTATCCAGTTCTGTTTCACCAACCGGAATCCACCGCTGGGGTTTCTTCCACACAAACACGCCATTCACATGAAAACCACAAGCCTTCTGGTGCTGTCCAGCTTCCATGGAAGTTCCTGTTAAGGTTGACCATGACATACAGTAGCTTTGACATTCATTTCCAAGTCACCACTCACACAGAGAAGCAACCGTGCACACACACACACACACACACTCAGCGTTACTGGAATAGTGGTGGTGAGGTCTGTGGTTTTGGTTGGTGGCGGGGCTCTAACTGTCTCTCTCCAGCCTGTCTGGCTGGTGTGGACTAGAATGGTTAGGGAGGGAGGGGGAGATGGAGGGAAGATGGGGGAGATGGAGGGAGAGGACGTGAATGATGGGGAATTATCTGCAACGCACTGGATCTGTAGGGAGAGGGGGGGGGGGGGCACAGAGAGACAGAGTGAGAAGGAGGAGACGGAGGGGGACACAGAGGGAGAGAGATGGGGAAGTTACCTGTCAGGTTGTACTCAGTAGAAGTATCCTGATGGACTGACAGGCTTCTGACATGACAGCAGGCACACACATACTCAAACACGTACACACACTCGTAAAACACGTACACACACACACAAGTCAGTGTGTACTTACCGTTCTGCTGACAGAGGAGAGGAGGGGGTTCGGGGTGAGGAGGAGGTGAGGCTGGGGGATGTTAGGTGATCCCAGGGTGAGGCGAGGGTGAGGTTGTGGGGGGGTGTAATTACAGGGTCCCGCAGGAGACTAGAGCCTGTTATCATGTTACCCTGAGGAAGGAATGCTGCTCATCTTCTAGTGTAATTACACCATTTTAGCCATACAAGCCCTTCCCCATCGCGCGCACACACACACACACACACACACACACACACATGCGCTCACGTCACGTCTTGATGTTTGTCCAGGGAGGCGATAAACATTTATTGGTGATGTGAAGGAATGAACCAGACATTGAAGATGGTTGTGAACACAGGGGTTTGAAACAAGGCTCAAGGTTTGGGAAAAGGCTTAAAGGACATTTTTGTATGTTCAGTCCTCCACAGAAACGATGTGTTTAAAACTCTAGATAGCATATGCGGTGAACTATGAAACAACTGTCTTGCTTTGCAAGATAGTTAACGTAATACAACGTGCAATTTGGAGATCAAATTTCATAAACCTATAACCGATAAAAGAAAAGGTTATGTATCTGTCCTACATTTGTGGTAGAGGACTGAGAGCGCAGAAAGAGACCTTTCTAGATTGGGCCTTTTGGTGCTTATTAGATTACACATTCTAGATGATGTGGTATGTGCTATGCTATTTTAGGTAGCTTGCTTGCTCCTCAGATGGATGTATAGTTAACCTGTCGAGGGGAAAACGAGGGGAAGACAAACAGCTGTCTTTTTAAGTCCACATCATCACTGAAAAACAATGCCTATAATTATGTGTTTTTTCTAGAGTTTTCTGTGTATAGTGATGTATTTACATAATACCTTTTTTGAATATAATGAACATATTTAAGCATTTCAGTGGTAGATGTCTTCCAAGTGGCTTCTTTAAAACAGAATAGATATGTCTTTACATGGATTTGCTGGATTTGCTGAGATCCCACACACACACACACACACACACACACAGCGCAGTACAAACATGCACATTCACACAGACGCCAACACGCGGAAAAGGCATGCTCAAAACACACTTATTACAGAAAAGTGTACAGGTCTGGGCTTGACCTCTATGTGATGGAGACATTGGACTGTAATCACTAGAGGAGAGTAGAGACAAATACCTCCTCACCCCCTCCCTCACTCCCTCCCTCCCCCTCTCTCTGTTTCTCCCAGACTCTTTTTGTCTCTCCCTCCCTCCCTCCTGTCTCTTATCTCCCTGCCTTCTTCCTCTCAGTGTAAGTCTGTTGAAGTGATTGATGATGATGCTACTGGGTGCCTGTGTTCCCATGCCATAGGTGGTCTAGGGGGGTGCGCTCTCTGCCTCTCTCACACACACCTCACGCGCTCGTTGTTTTCTCATTGATGAGCAGCAGTGATTAATGTGCTCGGTGGGGGGTTGGCTCCCCCTAGCTGTGACCGGGAGCGCTGGCAGTCCCCAAGGGGACAGGACGCAGCACAATGGACAGGCATGGCTGTTCACGTCATTCACACACACGCACAAACACAGTGTTGAGGTACTCCACGCAACCTTCCGGGGAAAAGGCCCTACATGGGGCAACGTATGACACGGGGGGGGGGGGGGGGGTTTGTTATATGCTTCTATATAATTGGTTTTACTGGAATTAGGAAGGAATAAGTAGAAATTCCAAAAAAGATTAAGAAACACTATTATCCGCAAATTAGGCCTGGTTTACTGTAAAAACACCACCATCCACTAGTTTGGCCTGAGGTTACTGTAAAGATATCATCATCTGCTAGTTAGACCTGATATTACTGTAAGAACACCATCATCCACAAGTTAGACCTGACGTTGCTGTAAAAAAACACCATCCACTAGTTTGGCCTGAGGTTACTGTAAAGATATCATCATCTGCTAGTTAGACCTGATATTACTGTAAGAACACCATCATCCACAAGTTAGACCTGACGTTGCTGTAAAAAACCCATTATCCACTAGTTAGATTAGAGGTTGTTGTAAAAACCCCATGATCCATTAGTTAGACCTGAGGTTACTGTAAAAACACTATTATCTACTAGTTAGACCTGAGGCTACTGTAAAAACCCCATCATCTCTTAGTTAGACCTGATGTTGCTGTAAAAACCTCATCCACTAGTTAGACCTGAGGTTACTGTAAAAACACCATCATCCACTAGTTAGACCTAAGGTTACTGTTCAAACCCCATTATCCACTAGTTAGACCTGAGGTTACTGTAAAATCCCATCATACACTAGTTAGACCTGAGGTGGCTGTAAAAACCCCATCATACACTAGTTAGACCTGAGGTTACTGTACAAACCCCATTATCCACCAGTTAGACCTGAGGTTACTGTCAAAAATCCATCATCCCCTCATCTATAATGATGGTGTTACACAACGATTGAGGAGAGATAAGGAGTCTGTATATGTGTGATCTAACTGTGTGTTCAAAACAATGTGTGTGTGTGTGTGATCTATTGTGGCCAGTGTGTGTGTGTGATCTATTGTGGCCAGTGTGTGTGTGTGTGTGTGTGATCTATTGTGGCCAGTGTGTGTGTGTGTGTGATCTATTGTGGCCAGTGTGTGTGTGTGTGTGTGTGTGTGTGTGTGATCTTTTGTGGCCAGTGTGTGTGTGTGCCTGTGTGTGTGATCTATTGTGGCCAGTGTGCCTGTGTGTAACCCCAGGGTTTCTGTCTTAATGTTTTGGCGCGTTGGATGGACGAGAGACTCATCTCTGTCACCTGACTGACCCTCTCTCACTGCCAATTTGCTCTCTGACACAAACAACAGACATGCTTGCACAAACACACACACCCACACGTGGTGTCAGTCACACCTGACTGAAATAATGTGCCGTTCATCAGGCGTACTCGTTATCCTCATTAACAAGCAGCAACCAGACAGAGGCATTTCCATCACTATGATGACCTCAGTCTCCTGAGCAACTCTGTCTCTGTGTTGTGTGTTTGTGTGTGTTTGTGTCTGTGCTTGTGTATGTGTGAGTGTCAAATGTGTCAATTGTATCTTGGTTCTTTTCTCTTTATGTGTGTCCATAAGTCTATTTAAGTGAGCAGGAAATCTAAGGAAGAATCCTACTTTAAATGACAACATGAATAATAAACCTCAAGGGAGTCTAGACCTTTTATAGGCACTGTATTCATTTATATATCTATATCTAGAATATCCATCAGTAGTCTGTGATGTTACATCAACCATAGCATTCTAGAGATCAGCGTTCTTGTCAACCATTCTGTTCTAGAGATAAGGGTTCTTGTCAACAGTAGGGTTCTAAAGATCAGCGTTCTTGTCAACCATTCTGTTCTAGAGATAAGGGTTCTTGTCAACAGTAGGGTTCTAAAGATCAGGGTTCTTGTCAACAGTAGGGTTCTAAAGATCAGGGTTCTGGTCAACAGTAGGGTTCTAAAGATCAGGGTTCTGGTCAACAGTAGGGTTCTACAGATCAGGGTTCTTGTCAACAGTAGGGTTCTAAAGATCAGGGTTCTTGTCAACAGTAGGGTTCTAAAGATCTGTGTTCTTGTCAACAGTAGAGTTCTAAAGATCAGGGTTCTTCTCAACAGTAGGCTTCTAGAGAAGAGTAAGGGGCCATCTGAAACGTGTATAGATAGTGTGGAAACTAAAGAATATACAGGATATATAACATGAACAGGGTGACCTGTATTCACTGTCCATGGTGAGTTTGTGTAGATGAGATGGAGTGTGGATTTGTTATGCATGAGTGAGTGTGTGTGTGTGTGTGTACATGGGCTCTAAGCAGATCAGAGTGCAGGGAAGATAGGCAGCTAGTTTAACAGTCTGATGGTCTTGGAGTAGAAGCTTGTTTGTGTATCTGTAGTGATGTGCCAGTACTGTTTCCATCTATTTGATGGTAGCAGCAGGGAAAACCCACAGCCCGGAGGTCCATGATGATCTCTGTAGCCTTTCTGCGTCACCGTGCAGGAAATGTCCTGGGGGTTGGGCTGACCTCTCCATCTCTGAAAGGGCACATGAATGTGGGCGGAGCAGGCGCGGTAACAGGAAGTGATGCAGCCTGAGAAAAGGCTCTTGATAGAAGATCTCTAGGATCTTTAGGGGATCATGTCCCTCTCTAGGGGGTCCTGTCCCTCTCTATGGGATCCTGTCCCTCTCTAGGGGGTTCTGTCCCTCTCCTGGGGGTCCTGTCCCTCTCCTGGGGGTCCTGTCCCTCTCCTGGGGGTCCTGTCCCACTTTAGGGGATCCTGTCCCTCTCTAGGGGATCCTGTCCCTCTCTATGGGATCCTGTCCCTCTCCTGGGGGTCCTGTCCCTCTCTAGGGGATCCTGTCCCTCTCCTGGGGGTCCTGTCCCTCTCCTGGGGATCCTGTCCCTCTCTAGGGGATCCTGTCCCTCTCCTGGGGATCCTGTCCCTCTCCTGGGGATCCTGTCCCACTTTAGGGGATCCTGTCCCTCTCTAAGGGATCCTGTCCCTCTCTAGGGGATCCTGTCCCTCTCCTGGGGGTCGTGTCCCTCTCCTGGGGGTCCTGTCCCTCTCCTGGGGGTCCTGTCCATCTCCTGGGGATCCTGTCCCACTTTAGGGGATCCTGTCCCTCTCTAAGGGATCCTGTCCCTCTCTAGGGGATCCTGTCCCTCTCCTGGGGGTCGTGTCCCTCTCCTGGGGGTCCTGTCCCTCTCCTGGGGGTCCTGTCCATCTCCTGGGGGTCATGTCCCTCTCCTGAGGATCCTGTCCCTCTCCTGGGGATCCTGTCCATCTCTAGGGGTTCTGTCCCTCTCCTGGGGGGTCCTATTCACAGAAAGCTGCTCATTTTTTCCCCCGATGCTGAGGGAGAGGTTGTTTACCTGGTCAAACACTGAACTCCTCGCCCACTCGTACCTCTGTCCTCATCCACTCGGACCTCTGACCTCCTCCACTCTGAGTGGGACTCTTTCCTCCACTCTGACCAGGTTTCTGACCACCTCGTCCTCTCTGACTGGGGTTTTGACCTCCTCCTTAACTCTGACCCTGGTTTTGACCTCCTCCTCCATTCTGACCAGGACTCTAACCACCTCCACTCTGACTGGGGTTCTGACCTCCTCCTCCTCCCCTCTGACCAGGCTGTCTCCTCCACTCTGTCCTGAGGATGACACGCCCACTATTAGTTTGTTCACAGCCATGTGTGTCTTTCTCCGTATTGTCCACCGAGAACATCCTCCTCCCCTTCCTTGTTTACGTTCCTTGTGGCCTGGTCTCTTCACCTTGGCACCATCAATATCTTCATATTTGTCCGGCCCCCAAGACTCTCAGATCATCCGTAGTGTATGTGACAAAGTCTGGATGAAATACTGCCTCTCTGTATGCTGAAGTGTTGGAACAGAGAGAAGACAGGGAAAGAGTGGCGAGAGAGTAAGAAAGAACAATGTGGAGACTGAGGGGTGAAGCGGGGTCAGTTAACAGTGTGTGTTTGTTGCTAGCTTCAGTGAACAAGATGTGTGTGCGGTCAAATGGACAGACTCCCCAACGCCTCTCGCTCTGTCTCTCTTTAACTGTGTGGGAGGAGAAGATGTGACACTCAGACACACACACACACACACACACACACACACACACATAAACACAAATACACACACAGAAATACCTTGATTGTCCAATGTTTCTTCCCCCTGGCCTGTTTGCCATTCACAGCCATTCTTCACTTCATTTATTTATTTATTAATTAATTCTCCACCTTCAGCCTCCTACCCTCATCCCTTTTCTAATCCCCTTCTTTACCCTCAGCCTCCCTCTCTCATCACATCTCTCATCCCCTTCTTTCATAGTCTCATGTAGCCAGACCATGTAGCCAGACCATTTAGTCAGACCATGTAGCCAGACCATGTAGCCAGACCATTTAGTCAGACCATGTAGCCAGACCATGTAGCCAGACCATGTAGCCAGACCATGTAGCCAGACCATGTAGTCAGACCATGTAGCCAGACCATGTAGCCAGACCATGTAGCCAGACCATTTAGCCAGACCATGTAGCCAGACCATTTAGCCAGACCAAGTAGCCAGACCATTTAGCCAGACCATGTAGCCAGACCATGTAGCCAGACCATTTAGCCAGACCATGGGTAACAACATAGGTGATGGTAACAATGCTAGCTATTCTCACATGTTTGAAAATACTTGAGTGTTCTCTTCAGACGAACGGCTCTCATTCAGACAAACGGTTCTCTTCAGACAAACGGTTCTCTTCAGACAAATGGTTCTCCTTCAGACAAACGGTTCTCTTCAGACAAACGGCTCTCTTCAGACAAACGGCTCTCACGACAGATCAGGCGTTTGGGTAGGTGGGGCAGACGCTTCGGGTGGGTAGAGTGCTCATGCTAAATCGGGCGCTAACGGAAAGACGGTGACATCACACCCCTCTGTGTTTAAGTTCCAGTACCCACCCTGTGTGTGAGTTTTCATTCACAGTTGTACAAACGTCTTAACTGGGACCATTCAGAGACGGGAGTAGTCGTCTTCCTCCATTCTGCTTCATCCCTTTCTCAGCCTTTCTCTCCCCCTATCTCACCCCGCTTACACCAACAGTGTCTCACTCCCTCACTCCATCCAAAGCTCTCTCCTTCCCTCCCTCCTCTCTCTCTCCCCTCCCTCCTCCCTCCCTCCCTCCTCTCTCTCTCCCCTCCTTCCTCCCTCCCTCCTCTCTCTCTCCCCTCCCTCTCTCCTTCCCTCCCTCCTCTCTCTCTCCCCTCCCTCTCTCCTTCCCTCCCTCCTCTCTCTCTCCCCTCCCTCTCTCCTTCCCTCCCTCCTCTCTCTCTCCCCTCCCTCTCTCCTTCCCTCACTCCTCTCTCTCTCCCCCCCTCTCTCCTCCCTCCCTCCTCTCTCTCTCCCTCCCTCTCTCCCCTCTCTCCTTCCCTCTCTGCTCTCTCTCTGTCCATCTCCGTCCTTCCACCCACTGCTTGACTCCACACACTCAAACTATATTTCACGCACAAACAAACACCACACAGTTCCTTACACACATCTACCATTACAGAGGGTTTCAGTGTTGTCGCTCATTTATCTTCAAATGTTGGTGATATATCAACACAAGAGCGCCTCACACAGTTCTTGTGTTGTGTTGTATATTACTGTGTTCTTGTGTTGGTAGCATAGTAAAAGAATACCTACAAATTAATAACATAGACATTTGTTCAACAAAGACACAGACACTCTTCCTCCTCCATTCAACACAGACACTGTGACTCCTTCATTGAACACAGACACTATTCCTCCTCCATTCAACACAGACACTATTCCTCCTTCATTCAACACAGACACTGTGACTCCTTCATTCAACACAGACACTATTCCTCCTTCATTCAACACAGACACTGTGACTCCTTCATTGAACACAGACACTATTCCTCCTCCATTCAACACAGACACTATTCCTCCTCCATTCAACACAGACACTATTCCTCCTCCATTCAACACAGACACTATTCCTCCTCCATTCAACACAGACACTATTCCTCCTCCATTGAACACAGACACTATTCCTCCTTCATTCAACACAGACACTGTGACTCTTACATTCAACACAAATTGCTGGCTACTGAATCCTCATGAATGTGTGGGTGTGTTTGTCCTTAAACACAGGTTCCTCCTTCTTAAAAGCCGTTTCAGTTATTCCACAGTCAGAGTAAAGAGTAGCTTTGTCTTCTCCTCGCAGCTTAGTTTCAATTAAAACCTGTCTTTTCCTTCACCACTCTAAACACACACACACAAACACGCAGACACACGTGCACACACGCACACACACACAAACACACACACAAACACACACACACCCGCACACATACGTATATAATCACACAGTAGTTGTCATTCTGTCTACCTCACATACTGCAGTTATTGTTTCACACATTCTCTCTTCCTTTCCTCTCTCTCTTTCTGTTTCTCTCTCTTTCTATTTCTCTCTCTTTCTGTTTCTCTCTTTCTATCTTTTTTTTCTCTTTGTTAGTCTAGATCTACGCCTCGACTCCGGCTCACATAGAGTGACAGACAGACTGTGTTTTTCCGTCTGTGTCTGAGCACGGCGATCAATGCCGGACAAAGGCAGACGGAAAAAGAGAAACACAATTGCTTATTGACAGAGAAGTCAGTCCGAACCAATCAGTCTGAAAGAAGACAGCTTAGAGTTCACTGACTAGTTGAAAGACAGGGACAGGGTGTGAGAGATGGAGAAGAGAGGAGAGAGAGAGAGAGAGAGAGAGAGAGAGAGGGGAGGGGAGGGGGGGGACTGACAGAGAGAGAAAAACAGAAGGCATCAAAGCGACCTTAGTATTGATCTGCTCCAATGTGCAATCATATTCAAATATTACTCCGATTGAAGTGTGTGTGTATTTGTGTGTGAGTATGTGTGTGTGTGTGTGGAGGACACTGCAGCGTCATGACGGGTTGAGACAAATTGAGGATGACAGCTCTACCAGGGCTGGCCTCCGTGCCCTAACCACGCCTCTCCCTCCAACCAAACCTCGCTCCTCTCCTGTGCTCTCCCAGCTATGGCCAGAGAAAACAGAGGAGAAGGAGAGATGGAGGACAGTTTTTGTTCCAGGCGCCCTCCTGTTAGGCCCATGCTGTCCTAGGTTAGGCCCATGCTGTCCTAGGTTAGGCCCATGCTGTCCTAGGTTAGGCCCATGCTGTCCTAGGTTAGACCCATGCTGTCCTAGGTTAGGCCCATGCTGTCCTAGGTTAGGCCCATGCTGTCCTAGGTTAGGCCCATGCTGTCCTAGGTTAGGCCCATGCTGTCCTAGGTTAGGCCCATGCTGTCCTAGGTTAGGCCTATACTATCCTAGGTTAGGCTCATGCTGTGCTGGGTTAGGACCACACTAGCATTTCTTTCACATTCAGGACTATCTGAATGATATCTGACAGGAACATCCCATGGGTTTCGCGTGGCTTAGCATGATTAAGCATGACTGAGCACAGGCTGGTTAGTATCAAGGTGCAGGAAACGTTATGGACCATTCAGTAAATGCGAACTTGCCGGTTCCCTCACGACAATGCAACAACAATAGAAATGATGAACTAAACTAAGTAAAGAGAATGTACATAAGAATAGGCTAGTAGTAAAGACAGTACATGGGAACAGAGACACAGGTTCATATATCACCAGGTGAGAA
>NC_047573.1:3225000-3262500 GCF_011004845.1 Esox lucius
ACACACAAGCACGCACGCTCATTCACATGCACACGCGCATTATCACATGCATTCTGACATTCCAACAGAGAAGTACCCAATGCTATAATCGTTAAATTATAACCACCTTGATATTGACAGACACAGATAAACAAACAAACACAAACAGCAACACTGTGCCCCCCCCAGGTCTAGTGGTGAGGGAGGTGGACATCTCAGTGTCCAGGACCCAGGTGGAAGAGCTCTTTGGGCTGGAGGACTTCTGGTGTCAGTGTGTGGCTTGGAGCTCCGCAGGGACCACAAAGAGCAGCAGAGCCTACGTGCGCATCGCATGTACGTATGGAGTGTGTGTGTGTGTGTGTGTGTATGTGTATGTGTGCTAGTGCTCTTTCACATACAAATCACACTGTGTAGGTTTATGAACCAGGCAGATACACAAACAATGCCTGGCACATTCAAATACATACAGATTGAAAAACATGCCCGCACACACACACACACACACACACACAGACACACACACACACACACTACACGTTGTCAACACACTCACTATTACCTGTGTTTGACTTGCTTTCTTTACCTGCAGACCTTCGTAAGAACTTTGAGCAGGAGCCACTGGGCCGAGAGGTGAGGTTGGAACAGGAAGTGCTGCTTCAGTGTCGACCTCCTGAGGGCATGCCCCCTGCTGAGGTACAACACCTCATCCGCACTCTCCATCAGTCCACCCTCATCCGCACTCTCCATCAGTCCACCCTCATCCGCACTCTCCATCAGTCCACCCTCATCCGCACTCTCCATCAGTCCACCCTCATCCACACTCTCCATCAGTCCACCCTCATCCGCACTCTCCATCAGTCCACCCTCATCCACACTTTCCATCAGTCCAACCTCATCCGCACTCTCCATCAGACCGCCCTCATCCTCACTTTCCATCAGTCCGGCCCCTACCGCACTCTCCATCAGTTCACCCTCATTCGCACTCTCCATCAGTCCACCCTCATCCTCACTTTACATCAGTCCGCCCTCATCCGCACTCTCCATCAATCCGCCCTCATCCTCACTCTCCATCAGACCGTCCTCATTGTCCATCAGTCGCCCTCATCCTCACTCTCCATTAATCCACCCTCATCCTCACTCTCCCATCAGACCGTCCTCATTGTCCATCTATCCACCCTCATCCTCACTCTCCATCAGTCCGCCCTCATCCTCACTGTCTTTCATTAATGGTAAAATGTTTGTCCCCTTAAAAACACAGTGCAAGGGAAGAACAGGGCAATCGATTGCTATGGTAACAACAGATAAATCACAAACGATTAAATCAGTTATCATCTCAAAAGTATGTTTTTGCTTTTTATTAAGTATATGTTTCTGTTGTTTTCTTTCAAATTTTGTATTCAAATGTAGACGAGGCAAACTATGTTGACTTTCATTCAGTCACACACAGTATTTATGAAAGTTCACAGGTTTGCTTCACACTTTTAATACATGCTAGCCACTATGCTGTTTACTACCTACATGCTAGCCACTATGCAGTTTACTACCTACATGCTAGCCACTATGCAGTTTACTACCTACATGCTAGCCACTATGCTGTTTACTACCTACATGCTAGCCACTATGCAGTTTACTACCTACATGCTAGCCACTATGCTGTTTACTACCTACATGCTAACCACTATGCTGTTTACTACCGACATGCTAGCCACTATGCTGTTTACTACCTACATGCTAGCCACTATGCTGTTTACTACAGTAACTACATGCTAGCCACTACGCTGTTTACTACCTACATGCTAGCCACTATGCTGTTTACTACCTACATACTAGCCACTATGCTGTGTACTACAGTAACTACATGCTAGCCACTATGCTGTTTATACCTACATGCTAGCCACTATGCTGTTTACTACCTACATACTAGCCACTATGCTGTGTTTAATCTACATGCTAGCCACTATGCTGTTTACCACAGTAACTACATGCTAGCCACTATGCTGTTCACTACCTACATGCTAGCCAATATGCTGTGTACAATCTACATGCTAGCCACTATGCTGTTTACTATCTTCTTCTACGTCACACTGCTGAGACTCCCTTCTAACTGAATTGAGGAAGCTTCATTAATGGGAAACTGGACTCGACCACTGAGGGTCTAATGTTATTGTGGCTTTCTAAAAGAACATCTTGTGGTGGTGTGTATGGTGTATGTGTGTATGTGTGTGTGTTGTGTGGGTGTGTTTGGTATGTGTGGTATGTTTTTGTAGTGTGTGTGTGTGTTGTCTTTGTATGGTGTGTTGTGTGTGTATGTGTGTGTGTGGTGTGTGTGTGTTGTCTTTGTATGGTGTGTTTGTGTTGTGTGTGTGTGTGTGTGTGTGTGTGTTGTGTGGGTGTGTGTGGTATGTGTGGTATGTTTTTGTTGTGTGTGTGTGTGTGTGTGTGTGTGTTGTCTTTGTATGGTGTGTTTGTGTTGTGTGTGTGGTGTGTGTGTGTGTTCAGACATGTGCTCTGGCTCTCTGTACTGTGCCAGGGAGACGCCACGGAAGATTTCAACAGTTTATCTGCAGACATTTTGACTGTTTGGAAAAATGTCACCCAGGTTAGCACTGATTAACTACAGTATGTGATGGGTGGCTTCCCAGAAAATGTTCAGCATTCCCAAAAAAGCTTCAACATTCCCAGAATCAGTCTGAGATGAGAGATGAGGCTGATCCAAAATCATCATTCACATGTGTTCACAATGTTTTCACATTATATTTTTGATGCCACAATAGGAAAGGCTCATAGAATGTTCTCCTAGCATTCCCTGAAATGTTCTACACGTTTGGTACGACCACCAAAGTTCTCCAAACCACACAGACCCTTGTACCTGCTTTGAGGCAGGTACAAGGAACTAAAAGTGTCTGTTTCTCCTTTCTCCTTTTTTCTTCATTAGTATTCCTCTCATCCACTTTTTGTTGCTCTTTTTTCTCATCCCTCGTGACTGAATGTTCGTGTTCCATTCTACGCGGGCGTGGTCTCCGTTTCCCTCCAGGTTGACTGGTTGAAGAATGAGGACACTATAGACCCTGCTCAGGACTCAAACTTTCTGATGACCATCGACCATGACCTGATCATTAAACAGGCCCGTCTCTCCGACACGGCCAACTACACCTGCGTGGCTCGGAACCAGGTGGCCAAGAGACGCAGCAGTACCGCTACACTTATAGTCTATGGTAACACACACACCCTCACACACACCCTCACACACTCTCACACACACACACCCTCACACACTCTCACACACACAAACACCCACACACACAAACACCCTCACACACACACACACACACACACCCTCACACACACACACCCTCACACACACACACACACACCCTCACACACCCTCACACACACACACACCCTCACACACACACACACCCTCACACACCCTCACACACACACACACACCCTCACAGACACACACACTCACACACACACACACCGTCACAAACCCTCACACACACAGACTCACAGACACACACACACACACACACATAAATATATTCACACATGCACACTCACAACCAATGTTAGACTCCCTCCCTGCCTTCCTCTTCCTCTCTCTCACTCTCTCTCCCTTTCTCTCACTCTCTCTTTCTCATCTCTCGCTCTCTTTTAGTAAGTGGGGGCTGGTCATCTTGGAGTGAATGGTCGGAGTGTAATGCCAGGTGTGGGCGGGGCTGGCAGAGACGGACGCGCAGCTGCACCAACCCTGCGCCTCTAAATGGAGGAGCCTTCTGCGAGGGTCCGCCTTTCCAGAGAGTCACATGCACCACTCTGTGTCCAAGTGAGAATGATTGTCAGGTTAGAAGCCCTGCATTGGTAACATCATCCACCGTTAGAATGTTCATCTGTATGATCTCTGACCCGTGTAGTGGACGGAGGCTGGACTGAGTGGGCCAAGTGGTCAGCATGCGGAACAGAGTGCACCCATTGGAGGAGCAGGGAGTGTCAGGCCCCTCCCCCCCGAAACGGAGGACGCCACTGCATCGGGAGCATGATGGACAGCAAGAACTGCACAGAGGGACTTTGTACACGCAGTGAGTAAATACACTGTACATGCAGTGAGTAAATACACTGGACACGCAGTGAGTAAATACACTGTACACGCAGTGAGTAAATACACTGTACACACAGTGAGTAAAGACTTTGTACATGCAGTGAGTAAATACACTGTACACACAGTATGTAAAGACTGTACACACAGTGAGTAAATACACTGGACACGCAGTGTGTAAAGACACTGTACACACAGTGAGTAAAGACTGTACACGCTGTGAGTAAAGACTGTACACGCAGTGAGTAAAGACTCTATACACAGAGTGAGTAAATACACTGTACATGCAGTGAGTAAAGACTGTACATGCAGTGAGTAAAATCACTGTACATGCAGTGAGTAAAATCACTGTACATGCAGTGAGTAAAATCACTGTACATGCAGTGAGTAAAATCACTGTACATGCAGTGAGTAAATAAACTGTACATGCAGTGATATCAGGACTCTTTCCATGCAGTACGAAAGGACTTTGTACATGCTGTGAGTTAAGACTCTGTACATGCAGTGATTCAAGACCCTGTACATGCAGTGGGCCAAAGCTATGCACACGCAGTGAGTCAAGGCTCTTTATACGCAGTTAGTCAAGACTTTGCACACAGTGAAAGTGAATCAAGACTCTGTATACACAGTGAGTCAGAACACTGTATCAGGACTCTTTCCACACAGTGAGTTAAGACTGTATATGCAGTGAGTCAGAAGAGAGGCAGTGAAGGATGATTACTTTAGTTGTCAGTTTCACCCCAATGCTTCCAACTGGGTGGTGTGCAGGGAGCTGCCCCACTGGACATGCAGGGAGCAGGAAACAGGGGCTATAGTGTCCCTATTCTTTAAACAGTCAATTGGACCGAGACAAAGGACCATAGCAGATTGGTTCTGCTTTTCCTTCTAATCATCAAGAGAACTCTGTACATTTGGGTTCTCCTTAAATAAGGCACCCGACCTCAGCTCTACACATGGTAGATCAGGCATGGATGAAGCAGAGATCTTAAGTCATAGTTAAGTCAAGCACATACACATGAATCCCTAGAAACACACACACACACACACACACACACATAGACAGAGACGTGGGGGGGCAGGCCTAACATGAACAGATTTTGGGTTCACAAGAAGACAAGTCATCCAGAGGATGAGGGTAGAGGTGTGTGTTTGTGTGTGTGTGTGTGTGTGTTTGTGCATGCAAGAGAGTCAGATTCACCCTGACACCCAATGTGATTCTCTGATTATCTGGGTGAAATCCAGTTGACAGCGCATTATACACACAAAACACACACAAAAACACACTCAAACAAACACACACAAACACACACACACACACACAAACACACACACACCTATTGCAGCGTACACAGGAACCAAGAGAGACACTCAACTTCTCCCCAAACACACGCTTTTACACTTTACTTATTAGTAGCACTTATAGCAGTGCTTAAGTTCTACAGACTCTAGGTACCAGTGATTAAGTTCTACGGACTCTAGGTACCAGTGATTAAGTTCTACAGACTCTAGGTACCAGTGATTAAGTTCTACAGACTCTAGGTACCGGTGATTAAGTTCTACGGACTCTAGGTACCAGTGATTAAGTTCTACAGACTCTAGGTACCAGTGATTAAGTTCTACCGACTCTAGGTACCAGTGATTAAGTTCTACCGACTCTAGGTACCAGTGATTAAGTTCTACAGACTCTAGGTACCAGTGATTAAGTTCTACAGACTCTAGGTACCTGTGATTAAGTTCTACAGACTCTAATTTCTAGTGATTAAGTTCTACAGACTCTAGGTACCAGTGATTAAGTTCTACAGACTCTAGGTACCTGTGAATAAGTTCTACAGACTCTACATAGAATGTCCTCTCTTAGTAGTGATTAATATACAGGCCAACAACCCTACACCCATTTCTCTCTCTCCCTCTCTATATTATGTATATATCATGATTTCAACTAAGTTTTGATTATTGTTTATTTATATTTGATGGACTTTGTGTTGCTAGTTTGCTTATCTGTTGGTGCCAGGTGTGGCCCTATAAAAGCACCCAAGGCAGAGCCGTGGCCCTGGCCAAGCAGTTCACTTCACACTGGTCAGGGTGCCATTTGAGAAGCACACCGGCTCACCGCCATGATTTGACCGTTTCATTTACAGTTTTATTTGCATCGCTTTTATGTTTTTTTTTCTTTTCTTCTTGTTTTCCTCCCCTGTTCAAACAGATAAAAAGGTTTCTATTGAACAGACCAGTCATCGTAAGTTCACTTTTCATGACCCTTCACATTGGCACAGCCTCACATCTCAAAGTGCACCCCATTCCCAACATAGTGCACGACTTCTGACCAGGTCCAATGAGGATGTGATTAAAGTAGTGCACTTTGTAGGCCATAGGGTTCCATTTGGGACAAACAGACGGATGTCTCTAATATGTCCTGCTCACCTTGTACTATTGGTGTGTGTGTGTGTGGTCTTTCTTTGCGTTTGTGTGTATATTTCTGTGTGCACATAGAGGCCTGAATCCTTACAAAGATAGCCCCCCCCCCCCCACAATATTTTTTGGCTTTTCCCCTTGAGGGAAACGGTTAATCCTGGATTATGGGGTTAAGTTTAGGGTAAAACCTTCGTTTTAGCATTGAGGTTAACGGGAAAAGGGTTAGTCGTTAGGGCCAGGTTATGGGGTTAAGTTTAGGGTAAAACCTTCGTTTTAGCATTGAGGTTAACAGGAAAAGGGTTAGTCGTTAGGGCCAGGTTATGGGGTTAAGTTTAGGGTAAAACCTTTGTTTTAGCATTGAGGTTAACAGGAAAAGGGTTAGTCGTTAGGGCCAGGTTATGGGGTTAAGTTTAGGGTAAAACCTTCGTTTTAGCATTGAGGTTAACGGGAAAAGGGTTAGTCGTTAGGGCCAGGTTATGGGGTTAAGTTTAGGGTAAAACCTTCATTTTAGCATTGAGGTTAACGGGAAAAGGGTTAGTCGTTAGGGCCAGGTTATGTTTAGGGTTAGATTGAGGTAAGAGTTCCGGTTAGGTATGCAGCCCTCTTCCCTGTGCAACGCTGCACCAGGGTGTGTGGGGTTCAGTGAGATGAGGCTAAAGTGAAGGAGACATGCTGAAGGTGTGAGCCAGACATAGGCTGACATTTCTGGAAGATTGGACCTCGCACGCAATCTGTGTGTGGGGGTGTACAGGTCAGCACATATGGTATGAGGACTCCTTAGCCTCGCTCTCACAAACACACACACACAGTTGTGTATTTCTATCTTTGTGGGGATCAGAAAACAAAACAGCTTGTTCCCTCACCTTAACCTAACCCTAACCTCCAATCTGTTGTTTTTGTACTCTTGTGGGGACTAGAAAACCAATAGAAAACCAGGTTTCCTATCCCCTAAACCTAACCCTGATCTGAATGTAATGTACTAAATAGGGACTGAATAGACCCATCCAAGAAGTCATCTCACCCATTTGTGAAAATACTGGAAATTAGTGGAAGATTTTGATTTTAAAACACCCTTCTCCTTTTTGGCTGTCCTATGACAGAAACTGAATTCCTAAAACGGACATTCTGCATTTGACTCAAAGAGAAGGTACCGACATACACACATAAAGGTGCAGTTATAATGCATTTGCTTTCAATGCACTTCCATGTAGTATGACATTTGTGTAGAAAATTATTTATTATGTTTGCAGAATGATCTTCTTAATGTATTTTAAAATGGAGGTAGCGGAGCATTACAACGTTCTGAGGATATTCTACATGATCTTATATCTGGTTTTTAGTTATCAATAATAAATACTATATTTTACAGTAGATGTGAGGGTAGTGTTCTGTAGCTGGATGTGACTGGAGCTTGGGGGGAGATCTACAGTAATGCAACTAATTCGCTATTGTTCCGTTGCTCTGGTAATATGTGCGGAAGGCTGTCTGATTTGGTTCTATCACAACACGTGAGAATGCGAGTTGTCTTCCCCTCACTCCTTCTCCTCCCTTGTTTCTCCTTCTCACTCCTTCTCCTCCCTTGTTTCTCCTTCTCACTCCTTCTCCTCCCTTGTTTCTCCTTCTCACTCCTCTTTCCTTCTCTTCCCGTCTCTCCCCTTATCACTTCTCTTCTTCTCTCTCCTTATGATGCCTCCTCTGTCTATCTCTCCCCCTCCTACTCCTCCTCTCTCCTTATTTCCCCTTATCACTCCTTCTCTCCCTTTCTGTCTGCTCCTCTCCCCTTCTGCCCCCTTCTCTCCTTTCCTCTCCCCTTCTCTCCTCTCATTCTTCTCCCCTTTTTCTACTCTCCGTTTCTCTCCCCTTCTCTCCTTTCTGCTCCTCTCCCCTTCTCTCCTCTCCACTCCTCACCACCTTAATCCCATTTCTGCTATCTCTTCGCTTGTGGAAAGGAGAAGAGAGGAGGTCTGTACACTGGGAAAAGAGGAGCGAATCAGGCCAAGGAGATGTAGACACTAAGGTTTTAGAATTCAGAGAATGACTGCAACGCCATGTAATGGATGCCCTGGTTGATCCAGGCCTCCTTCTTTTCCTGGTCTGTGTGTGTTTCCTGGTCTGTGTGTGTTTCCTGGTCTGTGTGTGTTTCCTGGTCTGTGTGTGTTTCCTGGTCCTGTGTGTGTTTCCTGGTCTGTGTGTGTTTCCTGGTCTGTGTGTGTTTCCTGGTCTGTGTGTGATTCCTGGTCTGTGTGTGATTCCTGGTCCTGTGTGTGTTTCCTGGTCTGTGTGTGTTTCCTGGTCTGTGTGTGTTTCCTGGTCTGTGCGTGTTTCCTGGTCAGTGTGTTTATGTACACACAGTGTGTCTTATGTGTGTGTGTCTGTGCATTAACCCCCTCCCTCTCCCCCCAGCGTTGGACCCAGGCATGGGTGTAGCGGTGTACTCTGGCCTGGTGGGGGCACTCCTGCTGTGTGTGGTGTTAGTGCTGTGTGTGGGTGTGTTGGCGTACCGACGCAGCTGTCGCCATCTCCACGGTGATATCACAGACTCCTCTTCCGCCCTCACCGCAACATTTAACTACAAACCCCCCAGGCAGGGTGAGTCTACAGTCTCTTCTCCTTTAACTACAAACCCCCCAGGCAGGGTGAGTCTACAGTCTCTTCTCCTTTAACTACAAACCCCCCAGGCAGGGTGAGTCTACAGTCTCTTCTCCTTTAACTACAAACCCCCCAGGCAGGGTGAGTCTACAGTCTCTTCTCCTTTAACTACAAACCCCCCAGGCAGGGTGAGTCTACAGACTCTTCTTCATTAACTACCAACCCCCCAGGCATGGTGAGTCTACAGTCTCTTCTCCTTTAACTACAAACCCCCCAGGCAGGGTGAGTCTACAGACTCTACTCCATTTAACTACAAACCCCCCAGGCAGGGTGAGTCTACAGACTCTACCCCGTTTAAATACAAACCCCCCAGGCAGGGTGAGTCTACAGACTCTACTCCATTTAACTACAAACCCCCCAGGCAGGGTGAGTCTACAGACTCTACTCCGTTTAACTACAAACCCCCCAGGCAGGGTGAGTCTACAGACTCTACTCCATTTTACTACAAACCCCCCAGGCAGGGTGAGTCTACAGACTCTACTCCATTTTACTACAAACCCCCCAGGCAGGGTGAGTCTACAGACTCTACTCCATTTTACTACAAATCCCCCAGGCAGGGTGAGTCTACATACTCTTCTCCATTTAACTACAAACCCCCCAGGCAGGGTGAGTCTACAGACTCTACTCCATTTTACTACAAACCCCCCAGGCAGGGTGAGTCTACAGACTCTACTCCATTTTACTACAAACCCCCCAGACAGGGTGAGTCTACAGACTCTTTTCCATTTAACTACAAATCCCCCAGGCAGGGTGAGTCTACAGACTCTACTCCATTTTACTACAAACCCCCCAGGCAGGGTGAGTCTACAGACTTTTCTCCATCTTCTCTGTCTAGTCTTTCTCTCTCTGCTTGTATAACATTTCTCTATTCATCTTTTGATTTCTTTGCACTTTATTTTTCTCCTCACGTCATCTTTGTAAAGTTGTTGTAAGGCCTATTCTACTACTTTGATCTTAAACAGTTTTCATCAATTCCAGTTACCTCAACCTCCACATTTGAATGGCATATCTTTGCCACAATTGAATAGATTTTAAAGCATCTCTTTGCTCCTTGCTACTGTATCTAGTTGATTTTATGCTACTCTATTTAGTTGATTTTGATATATCAGTTTACTCCTACTCTTTCTCAACTTCCTGTCCTCCTTCTCCAGACAACCCCCACCTGCTCCATCCTTCTGCACCCCCGGACCTGACAGCCACCGCAGGCACCTTCCGGGGTCCACTCTTCTCCCTGCAGCAGGGTGCAAATGACCCCCACCACAAGATCCCCATGACAACCTCTCCCCTACTGGACCCCCTGCCCAATCTCAAGATCAAGGTACATATATCACACACCCCATAGTTCAGATTGTTAACATTCACTAATCATTAACCAATGTCAACAGGCCATCTTCATCCGGGTATCTGACATTGTCTTCAGTAATTACATGGTACAGTCATGCATAGCAGTTGTAGGATTTATTTAACGGATGATATAACCAGGTTTCACCCGTTAGGTGTACAACTCCTCCACTGTGTCATCCCTGGAGCTACCAGCAGGTGGCCACGGAGACCCGGAGATCCTTAGCCTGAAACATGTGGGCATGGGCGGTACCTTGGAGAGCACCATATCACGGGACAGGTACGCAAACAGACACAACACAAGCTTCTCCACTGTTTTATAAAATAAAAAGGGGTGTCATCGCTCCCAATCTAAATGTTCTGCAGCAGGTCATTTGGGGTGGGGGATACACTGGTCTTTGTTTTATTTGGCTACTACCAGTTGCCACTTAGGTTGTCCTGATTGGTTTGCAAGGTGGGACTTTTCCAATAAAAAATTGCAGGTGAATCGTGATCATGGGACTCCAAAACGTGAATATAAGAATACATTTGGAAAGTTGTCATATTTACAGTGGATATAAAAAGTCTACACAACCCTGTTGAAATGCTAGTTTTTTGTGATGTAAAAGAATGAGACAAAGATAAATCATTTTTTTCCACCTTTAATGGGACCTATAACGTGAACAATTCAATTGAAAAACAAACTGAAATCTTTAATGGGGAAAAATAAAAATAACTCACAATAACCTGGTTGCATAAGTGTGCACACCCTTAAACTAATACTTTATTGAAGCAGCTTTTGATTTTATTACAGCACTCAGTCTTTTTGGGTAGGAGTCTATTAGCATGGCACATCTTGACGTGCCCACTCTTTACAAAAGCACTCCAAATCTGTCAGATTGCGAGGACATCTCCTGTGCACAGCCCTCTTCAGATCAACCCACAGATGTTCAATTGGATTCAGGTCTGGGCTTTGGCTGGGCCATTCCAAAACGTTAATCTTCTTCTGGTGAAGCCATGCTTTTGTGGATTTGGATGTGTGCTTTGGGTCGCTGTCATGCTGAAAAGTGAACTTCCTCTTCATTTTCAGCTTTCTAACGGATGCCTGAAGGTTTTGTGCCAAAATTACCTGGTATTTGGAACTGTTCATAATTCCATCCACCCTGACTAAGGCCCCGGTTCCACCTGAAGAAAAACAGCCCCAAAGCATGATGCTGCCACCACCATGCTTCACTGTGGGTATGGTGTTCATTGGGTGATGTGCAGTGTTGTTTTTGCACCAACCATACCTTTTGGATTTATGGCCAAAAAGTTCAACTTTGGTTTCATCAGACCATAACACATTTTCCCATGTGCTTTTGGGGGACTTGGGGGGCTAAAGTTTGTTTTTGCGGACTTTAGCCTGGCTTGGATGTTTTTCTTTGTAAGAAAAGGCTTCCATCTTGCCACCCTACCCCATAGTCCATTCATATGAAGAATACGAGAGATTGTTGTCACATGTAGCACACAGCCAATACTTGCCAGAAATTCCTGCAGTTCCTTTAATGTTGCTGTAGGCCTCTTGGAAGCCTCCCTGACCAGTTTTCTTCTCGTCTTTTCATCAATTTTGGAGGGACGTCCAGTTCTTGGTAATGTCTCTGTTGTGCCATATTTTCTCCACTTGATGATGACTGTCTTCACTGGGTTCCATGGTATATCTGACGCTTTGGAAATTATTTTGTACCCTTCTCCTGACTGATATCAACAATGAGAACCCTCTGATGCTTTGGAAGCTCTCTTTGGACCATGGCTTTTCCTTTCAGATGCAACTAAGAACATATCAGGAAAATCCTACTAGAACAGCTGAACTATATTTGTGATTAATCAGAGTCACTTTAAATGATGGCAGGTGTGTAATGACTTCTGTTTAACATGAGTTTGAATGTGATTGGTTAATTCTGAACACAGCCACATCCCCAGTTATAAGAGGGTGTGCACACTTATGCAACCTGGTTATTGTAAGGTTTTTATTTTTCATTTTTCCCCCTCAAAGATTTCAGTTTGTTTTTCAATTGAATTTTTCACATTATAGGTCACATTAAAAGTGGAAAAATCTCTGACATGATTTATCTTTGTCTCATCATAAAAACCTGGCATTTTAAAAGTTTTTTTTTAGAGAAATATTCCAATAAACTCATGTGTATTTTATTATACAATATAAAAATGTAAATAGTTCCACTAGAAGTAATGTATATGTATTCAAACTTGACCTTGGCAGAGACGGGCACAGCGGGCACCCCCACAGCGGGCATCCCCACAGCGGGCATCAGACGCTGCCCAGGGAGCCTGGCCACAGCACTTCTGCCACCCTGGGCAACCTGGGGGGGCGCCTCACCATCCCCAACACAGGTAGGTGACACTCTCATTGACACTTCATAAATATACACAGGAAACACACACAAACAGATACACACTGCTCCTCTCGCAAACCGTTGACAAGCTCATCAACACGTGTCTTCCAGCACACACACACACACACACACACAGCACACAAGTACACACATGCTAATAACTCTCCTTCAATCTCTATGTCTACTTTTCTCTACCTTCACCACTCTTTCTCACTACCTCTCCCTCTTTCCCTCTCTCCTCCTCCCCCCGTCTCTCTCTCCTCCTCCCCCGTTTCTCTCTCCTCTCTGTGTCTGCAGGTGTTAGTCTGCTGGTTCCTCCTGGTGCAATTGCTCAGGGGAAGTTCTATGAGATGTACCTCCTCATCAACAAATGGGAGAAAACCACGTAAGTCACACACACATGCAACTGTCCACACGCAAACATGCACACATACACACACACACAACAGTCCAGTGACATACTCACACGCAACGGTCAAGGGACATACACACAACTATCTGCATGCGCACACACACGCACACACACACAACTATCTACACGCGAACACACACACAACTATCTACACGCACACGCACACACACACAACTATCTACACGCGCACACATACACACACAACAGTCCAGGGACACACACACACAAGTTGGCAAATGATTGACGTGAAATTATATGGTCAATAATAACACAGGTGTCGGTGTGTGTGTGTGCTGTAGGCTACTGTCAGAGCGTCTGTCCAACTGTTACTTTATTAACACATTAAAGGGACATTTCACCTCTGCTTTAGTTACCTGTAAAGGTCAGTTAGTGTGCTTTTAACATTATTGTGGATTTCCTCACACGACACAAATACAAACACATCTGGATTTCACCAGTAGAAGCTGGCCCATCTACGTTTCCTTGTGGTAAGCGAACTAAAATATCCAGAACTCATAGCCATGTCCAGCTCTTCTTGTAATGAGGAATCGAAAGAAGCAGCAATGGTTCTTTTGAGGGTGGAAACAGGACTCCCATCAGGCTGTAGTCTTTTGTTAAGCAGGATGTACTGCAATGTTGTGACCAACAGGATCATTGCTGAGACAATGGCTCTATTGAACAAGGACAACTATATCCACACACACTACTGTGTTTAAGCAATCAGCAAAACACAAAGACCACAATAATTGGTACAAAAAAACAGGACTCAAGACTGCAGGCTCCCTCAACAAATGATGTCATTGATGGAACTAGTTGGTCCAGCTTAATGTTTTTTAATGTCTCTTTGGTCCAGGTTAATGTTATTTAATGTGTCGTTGGTCCAGGTTAATGTTATTTCCTGTCTCGTTGGTCCAGGTTAATGTTATTTCCTGTCTTGTTGGTCCAGGTTAATGTTATTTCCTGTCTTGTTGGTCCAGGTTAATGTTATTTCCTGTCTCGTCGGTCCAGGTTAATGTTATTTCCTGTCTCGTCGGTCCAGGTTAATGTTATTTCCTGTCTCGTCGGTCCAGGTTAATGTTATTTCCTGTCTCGTCGGTCCAGGTTAATGTTATTTCCTGTCTCGTCGGACCAGGTTAATGTTATTTCCTGTCTCGTCGGTCCAGGTTAATGTTATTTCCTGTCTCGTCGGTCCAGGTTAATGTTATTTCCTGTCTCGTCGGTCCAGGTTAATGTTATTTCCTGTCTCGTTGGTCCAGGTTAATGTTATTTCCTGTCTTGTTGGTCCAGGTTAATGTTATTTCCTGTCTCGTTGGTCC
Organism: Esox lucius; assembly: GCF_011004845.1. Lineage (NCBI taxonomy): Eukaryota > Metazoa > Chordata > Actinopteri > Esociformes > Esocidae > Esox > Esox lucius. Next base: position 3,239,578 of record NC_047573.1, read on the forward strand.
AGGTTGCCGTCGGAGGGCAGTCAGACGGTGTTGACACCAGTGGTCAGCTGTGGTCCATCTGGCATGCTGCTCAGTCACCCCGTGGTCCTCACGCTGCCTCACTGTGCCCAGCTGGACACTCCAACACCGGACTGGACACTGACCCTGAAGACACAGACACACCAGGGGGCATGGGAGGTCAGACAACATGCATTACACACATTTTCACCCATACAGGATGGGGGACAGGGGACAGAAAGACCGGGAGAGACAGGGAGAGAGGAAAAAAGACAGTGAGAGAGACAGGGGGAGAGACAGAGAGAGAGGGTAAGAGAGAGACAGGGTGAGAGACAGATATACAGGGGAAGAGAGAAAGGGAGAGAGAGACAGAGAGAGACAGGGAGAGAGACACAAACAGAGAGATAGGGAGAGAGAGGGACAGGAAGGGAGACAGGTGGAGACAGGGATGGAGGTGGAGACAGGTGGAGACAGGCAGACAGGTGGAGACGGGGAGACAGGGATGGAGGTGGAGACAGGGAGACAGGTGGAGACAGGGATGGAGAGGGAGACAGGTGGAGACAGGGATGGAGGTGGAGACAGGTGGAGACAGGGATGGAGAGGGAGACAGGTGGAGACAGGTGGAGTCTGGGATGGAGGTGGAGACAGGGATGGACATTGAGAGACTGGAAGGTGAAACTGATTGATTTGATCCTTGGGGGGTTGTTCATACTAAAGGTGAATGGAGATGAAGAAGGTGTGAAGGTCACAGAATCAGAAACAAGGTATTATGGAAACATATAGTGATTTATGTCAAAATGTGGAAAATCATATAGACAGGTCACAAGCTGCACTGACCTCCTCGACCCATAGTGTCCTGTACTGGAGACTAATCTCATTTGGCCTCAGAGGATCAATAAAGTTTACTAAATTCAAAGCAGTTCCTCATTTTGCAACCAGGATGTGCTGGCAGGGTACAGTAGATTAAGACATAGGAACTCCCCTCTTCAGACTGTGGTGTTGAGACGCTGTGTTTAGTTTCAGTAGCAGTAATATGCGGTATGTCGTAACTTTTGTCTGATGTCTCCAGTGTTGGCTTTCCCCTGCTACAGTAGCTGTGCTACCTGACCTGACCATACAGCAGGCCCGGCTTACCCTCCTCAGTAGAATTTTCTGCCCCCCCCCAATTTAAGTTTTAAATACCCTACTGAAAAATAGCAATTTTGAACTGCCCCCTCTGTCTCTTCATCCTGGTGCCAGGCCTGACATACAGTATGTGACTAAAGTCTTGTTCACACTAGCAGCTTGAAGTGACTAATCCTGTTTTCACCCTATATCGCATTCCACTCTTATAATTTTTTCCTGCATTGGAATTTTTTCCTGCATTAACAGATACCTATTAAGCCACATTCTATGTCACATTCAAACATGGTTCTATGTCAGATACAAATGTGACCTGTGTCTGAACGGCTATATCACATTTTTTGGGCCCAAAATGCTTTTTCCGTTACTCGCACTGCAACATGTTGTTTGACATCACAGACGAACAGGACAGGCAGCATGGAGGATTAGAGTTTGAGGAGTAGTGCTCTGCTTGTTCTTACTGTGGACGTAGCTCAGCTGGAGACCAATGGGTCTTGTAACTCTGACTACCTAGACCAGGGCTGGCCAACCCTGTTCCTGGAGAGCCACAGTCCTGTAGGTTTTCTCTTCAGCCTAATTTGTGACTAACCTGAGTCTGCTTTTCATCCAACTACTAATTAGAATCAGGTGTGCTGAATAAGAGTTGGAGAGAAAACCTACAGGACTGTGGCTTTCCAGGAACAGGGTTGGCCAGCCCTGACCTAGACCTTCCTGTCTGAACGCTCACCTGTTAATGTGGTTGGATCAGTCTGTATTCTAAATCACATTTCAAAAGATTTGAGCATTAAGGCCTGCAGTTCAAAGAAAAATGTACTGTAGTAACTGTCCCGGCCACTAATAGGTGCTGGCGCTGCAGTATGTATAACTACATTATCTGGCCTGGCCATAAGGAGGTCCTGGTGCCCCTCTGTTTCTGGACACTGGTTGACACTCCTCTATCATGTATCAAGGTATGGTTCTGCCACTTGTCCTAGATGTGCGGTAAAGCTGTTGCTGGAGATTATTTTGATTACATATGGAAAAAAACTTGAAGAGACCACCTGTGTTGAATTTAATCACCAAGCTTAACACCTGAGACCAGTTAATCAGTTCAGTGAGTGAATTATTTCCCGATAGGTTAAAGCAAAATCCTGCAGGACCTGCGTCTCTCCAGGAACAAGTATTAACTTTGTATGGTCCTGTGGCCTTTCTGTGTCTAACCTGCACTTACTCTGTCTGGCCACTAGGAGGTGCTGACGCTAGGAGAGGAGAGTCTGTCTTCACCCTGCTACCTTCAGCTAGAGGAGGCTAACTGCCATGTGGTCATGGAACAGTTGGGAACCTACTGTCTGGTGGGCCAGTCCTGCCCTCCTCAGCCCGCCTGCAAGAGACTTCAGCTAGCCCTGTTCGCTCCCAGAGCCCCTTGCCTCTCCCTGGATTACAGCCTCCGGATTTACTGCACACAGGACAGTCCACATGCTATGAAGGTAGGGAAGGAGTGAGTTAGGGAGGGAGGGTGGGGTGGAGGGTAGGGGTGGATTTCTCTATTTGACTGTCCATGGTCTATATATCTGTATATATCTTTACCCACTCTCTCCCTGTCTTTCTCTTTCTGTCTTATTCTCCCTCCTGGGCTGTAGGAGGTGTTGGAGTTGGAGAGGAGCCTGGGTGGGGTGTTACTGGAAGAGCCTAAACCCCTGCTGTTCAAAGACAGCTACCACAACCTCCGCCTGTCCATCCACGACATCCCACATTCCCACTGGAGGAGCAAACTGCTGGCCAAGTACCAGGTGAGACATGAGTGGTACAGCTCTCTCCTACCACATTCAGTTTGGTCGTTCAGACGACCAAGGTGATGGCCCGAGACCACTGGGATTATTTCCAGTCAATTCAAATGAAACATTTTCCTCAGTGAAAAGAGTTGGAATTGTAGTGTTCTTGAATATATTGGATTTGACTCAATCGCATTGTCATTCGCTAGTCATTCGCTAGTCATTCATCAGACACTCTTGTCAACATGCGGTAGTGACTGCATACATTTTCATACTGATCCCTCATGGGAATGGATTCCACAAACCTGCTGTCGCAAGAACTAAGCTGTACGCACTACACAGTTTATTAATTTGGTATGTTCCCCAGGAGATTCCGTTCTATCACATCTGGAGTGGCAGCCAGCAGCCCCTCTACTGCACCTTCAGCCTGGAGAGAGGCAGTCTGGCCGTGTCCCAGCTCACCTGCAAGATCTGCGTTCGTCAGGTGGAAGGAGAGGGACAGATCTTCCAGCTACACACAGATATTCAGGAGGTAACAGGGGAAGGGGTAACTATAGTTTCATCAGTGCGATAACACCCTGATGGCCCTGATGCCTTTTTGGAGCCCGCCAATCTCTGAGGAACTGGCCAATCTCTGAGGAGCTGGCCAATCACTGAGGAGCTGGCCAATCACTGAGGAGCTGGCCAGTCACTGAGGAACTGGCCAATCTCTGAGGAGCTGGCCAATCACTGAGGAGCTGGCCACTCGCTGAGGAACTGGCCAATCACTGAGGAGCTGCCCACTTACTGAGGAGCTGGCCAATCACTGTGGAGTTGGCCAGTCACTGAGGAGCTGGCCAATTACTGAGGAGCTGGCCAATCACTGTGGAGTTGGCCAGTCACTGAGGAGCTGGCCAATTACTGAGGAGCTGGCCACTTACTGAGGAGCTGGCCAATCACTGTGGAGTTGGCCAGTCACTGAGGAGCTGGCCAATTACTGAGGAACCATCGTTGTGGTTCAGTCTTTAAATGTCTGCCCCCTCTCTGCCACTACATGTCATGACAGCCTCACAGTCCTGTGAAAACAGAGTCTGGTGCTGTTACTGACCATTTAGCCCCAGCCCAAATTCCTCCTGAAGGGAGTTTAACTTTAAAACTATAGAGAATGATGCTAACCCAGTCTTCTTGATGTTAATTTAGTTTAATTTAACCGTTATATGTCTGTAATTGCTGAAGATGGATGTAAACCAATTCTCCCCTTCTTACCACAGCTGTCTGCCCCACCCAGTGCTCTAACCTGTATTCTTTCTTTAATATTGCTACTGGTGAATCTGGGGAGTGCCGCACGTTATAAAGGCAGAGATCCCTCTGTCTTTAGTGTGTAATCTCAATGGGTTTTCACTGAAGAAACATGATATAACAAATAGTACAAACCCCACACAAACCCTTATATTCTCTCCTATAATCCACAACCTCACCACATACCCCCCCCCCAGCCCCCCACCCGTCCCCACGTCAAACCCATCAACAACAGTGTTTGATGGTTAAAAATGGCATTAACAGAACCTTTTATTGACGAGAAGCTTAGCTAGCCCTGGGCTAGTATTAACACAGGGTTATGGGTAGCCCTGGGCTTAGAGAACACAGTGTGAATGAATCGCTGTGATATGGATTATAACCACTCTCTATCTCCGTCTGCACCTCCTCTCTCCACCCCCAGACCCTGGCTCCCTGCTCCCCTCTCCCCTCGGGGGGCGGTGGCCTGCCCTCCTCTCAGGTGGGGTCTTATGCCTTTCGCCTGCCCACCTCCATAAGGCAGAAGATCTGTGCCAGTCTGGATGCCCCCAGCGCTCGCGGCTGTGACTGGCGAATGTTGGCACATAGCCTGGGTTTTGACAGGTTTGTTGGGGAAGGGGGTGATAGTGTGTGTGTGTGTGTGTGTGTGTGTGTGTCTGTCTGTCTATATGTTGTGTGTAATAACCTACCAGTAATAATATAGTTGTTGTGGAAGATGGAAATGTGTTTGCAATTTATCAAGTAAAAACTCTTCATAACAGTTCATTATTTCAGGTTTAATAATATTTATGGGAACAAGTATCATCTAAGGAATGTAAGGATTCATATAGACACAGATCCAGGAGACGGGGAATGTAAGGATTCATACAGACACAGATCCAGGAGACAGGGAATGTAAGGATCCATACAGACAAAGATACAGGAGACAAGGAATGTAAGGATTCATACAGACACAGATCCAGGAGACAGGGAATGTAAGGATTCATATAGACACAGATCCAGGAGACAGGGAATGTAAGGATTCATACAGACACAGATCCAGGAGACAGGGAATGTAAGGATTCATACAGACACAGATCCAGGAGACAAGGAATGTAAGGATTCATACGGACACTGATCCAGGAGACAGGGAATGTAAGGATTCATAAAGACACAGATCCAAGAGACATACTGTAGGTAATCAAGGAATGTCAGTTACCCAGACAACTTGGTGAAAACTCCCACTTGACAGCTGGGTCATGTTACTATAGGAGGTTTTACTAACTCAGCTCTTCCAATAAGGAGTCCTGCTCTCCTTTACAATACAAGGAACAGGAGGCCCTAGCTGCTGTTAAGACGTTCCTCCAAAATGTAGACTTCTTCTAGTGGTTTCTGCCAGGCCCAGTCTTTTTCTAGTGGTTTCTGCCAGGCCCAAAGCCCAGTCTTCTTCTCGTGGTTTCTGCCAGAGAATGGGAAGACATTGATACAGAGAATGGGAAGACATTGACCATGGGAGACATTCACTCACCTAAAGGATTATTAGGAACACCTGTTCAATTTCTCATTAATGCAATTATCTAATCAACCAATCACATGGCAGTTGCTTCAATGCATTTAGGGGTGTGGTCCTGGTCAAGACAATCTCCTGAACTCCAAACTGAATGTCAGAATGGGAAAAAAAGGTGATTTAAGCAATTTTGAGCGTGGCATGGTTGTTGGTGCCAGACGGGCCGGTCTGAGTATTTCACAATCTGCTCAGTTACTGGGATTTTCACGCACAACCATTTCTAGGGTTTACAAAGAATGGTGTGAAAAGGGAAAAACATCCAGTATGCGGCAGTCCTGTGGGCGAAAATGCCTTGTTGATGCTAGAGGTCAGAGGAGCATGGGCCGACTGATTCAAGCTGATAGAAGAGCAATTTTGACTGAAATAACCACTCGTTACAACCGAGGTATGCAGCAAAGCATTTGTGAAGCCACAACACGCACAACCTTGAGGCGGGTGGGCTACAACAGCAGAAGACCCCACAGGGTACCACTCATCTCCACTACAAATAGGAAAAAGAGGCTACAATTTGCACAAGCTCACCAAAATTGGACAGTTGAAGACTGGAAGAATGTTGCCTGGTCTGATGAGTCTCGACTTCTGTTGAGACATTCAGATGGTAGAGTCAGAATTTGGCGTAAACAGAATGAGAACATCGATCCATCATGCCTTGTTACCACTGTGCAGGCTGGTGGTGGTGGTGTAATGGTGTGGGGGATGTTTTCTTGGCACACTTTAGGCCCCTTAGTGCCAATTGGGCATTTTTTAAATGCCACGGCCTAGCTGAGCATTGTTTCTGACCATGTCCATCCCTTTATGGCCACCATGTACCCATCCTCTGATGGATACTTCCAGCAGGATAATGCACCATGTCACAAAGCTCAAATCATTTCAAATTGGTTTCTTGAACATGACAATGAGTTCACTGTACCAATCAATATGGGCCAACATTTCTAAAGAATGCTTTCAGCACCTTGTTGAATCAATGCCACGTAGAATTAAGTCAGTTCTGAAGGCGAAAGGGGGTCAAACACAGTATTAGTATGGTGTTCCTAATAATCCTTTAGGTGAGTGTAGCTCTTGTTATTCGTAATACATTGGCAAACTGAATAACAGGAACTCTCAAGAACAAATACTGAAATAAATGTTGATTACAAAAATACATTTTCCACGTTGTCTATCTTCATGTTAATACTTATCATTCTGTCCATATGGGTTTTAGTAACTTACCTCTATGTCTCCTCATCCTTTCCACTGTCTCTTCATCCTTCAGGTATCTGAACTACTTTGCCACAAAGCCAAGCCCCACAGGTGTTCTGTTGGACCTGTGGGAAGCATCTCACCAAGGCGACGCTGACCTCGTCTCCCTGGCAGCGGCTCTTGAGGAGATGGGTAAAAGTGAGGTGCTGGTGGTCATGACGATGGACGGGGACTGTTGATTGGTCAAGGATAATTAAAAGAGACTGTTTAATTGGTCAAGGACAATTAAAGCGCAAGGATTAAAAAGAGTGGAAGAAACTCTTGTCCACTTCAAGAGAGAAATAAAAAATACACCAATACTTGCCTATGGATTATACGCATAGATAAATACAACTATGTTTCTATGGCCTGTAATAACTCTGAAACCCCATCTGCGCTCAGTGCTCCCCCATTATCAGCTTCTGTAGGCCCAGGGCTCTGCTACCTGTTGCCCATGTTCAGAATGAGGCCTACACACCTCGCAGCAAAGTTCCAGCTCTACTGGTGTTGAATCATCCCAGTTTCATTTGTGTGGTGTGATTCGTGCTATTTTGAACAGTTCAGAGATGAACTGTTTATCTGTACATGAACACACTGCCTGAAGACCTTCAGAAAGGAAATATTAAGAACTTTAAAGCACAGTGACACACCCAATTACACACAAACACACAGCCAATTAGACACACACACACACACAGTGAGCAACAGGCAGGGCAAAGCTGTCTGACTCAAACCCCTCAGGACACACCACAGACACACAGACACAAAACAGACAGACATGCAACAGACAGACATACAGTCACAGACACAAATCAGATAGACAGCCACAGACACAAAACAAACAGACACACAACAGACAGAAAGACCAAGACCGCTTTTCTTTGTCTTTACAATTACACAATATTGGATCTCTTCAAATTAGTTTTATATATATATATATATATATATATATATATATGTATATATATATATATATATATATATATATGACAACGAAACGTAGCTATCATATCAGGAATTATTTTCTTTAATCCAACAGTGATTTCAGTTTCTTTCTTTCATTTCATTGTGGGATGGAACATTAAAGATGTTATGTCTGTTTCTACAGCAGCAGAGGATCTGTGTTGACAGGATGTCTATTGGTGGGGGGGGGTCAATGGGTCTGTGTTAACCTGTATGTGTCTCTTGGGTGGGTCAATTGGTCTGTGTTGACCAGTATGTGTCTCTTGGGGGGTGGGGTCCATGGGTCTGTGTTGACCTGTATGGGTCTCTTGGTGGGGGTCCATGGGTCTTTGTTGACCTGAATGTGTCTCTTTGGGGGGGCTGGGGGGGTCCATATAATTAGCAGCTCTCACTGTAGACCACATATTATAAGTGTTATTATAAGACATTATGAAAGCTTATACATGCTTGTGGGTGGGTAATGTGGCATTCCAGACTGACTGATTCTTGGTGTCGACAAAGGCCTCAGCTTTGGCATGTTGTTTCAGTGCGGCCCAAAGGCCAACCTATATAATTAGTCGGCCACTGGTTTTGACCGGGGACCTTCAGACCGACTGGGGCTGCGACAAGTCACATTTCACTGGGATGGTCTCCTCCCTCCATCACCCTGCTGCGCCTCTCTCCTTCCACTCATGGCAGGACAGGCTTCTGGTCTCCTGTTCTACGTTTCCCTCTAAGTAGGGAACACTAGTTATCTTTAAGTTATCATCCATGTTTGTGGATAGTTATTTTTCTTCCTGCACACATATAACATGATGCCATTTTTGTTACGTTACAATGACTAGGCTGCTCCCTCAGTTTTGTTTCATGATTATTGAGAGGTTGTGCTCTGCTTTGGTTGCTGTGCTACTACGGATGACAATGAAGACCACAGAGCTGTACGACAACAGAGCTGTTGGCCAGAGAGTTGTCTTTGGGTTGTTTCCAGAAGGCCACACCGGAGAACACAAAGCAGGGTATCTCAGTTGTCGCTGGCTGACTGATCGTTTTTTAAATCAGGTGCTCTCCTCAAGACGGTTCTATCAGTAAAACTGTAAAACAACAAACGGAAATGCCCAGCGGAACATGGTGTTCGGATTCAATGCTTTGTCGTTCTGTTTCGGTGTCGTTGTGAGGAAGGGAACGAGGACAGAATTATTTTGTATATTTGCAGGTTAATGTAGCCTTGAATTACTTGCAGCAATGGGCCGTACATTTTACCTCAAGCGTTTTATACCTTTTTCATCTGTTTCCGCCTTTTCACCTCTACTTGACCGCTGTCACGACGTCTCTCCTTCTTTCCGTCAATATTCATTGCCTTGTTTGTTTCTCCAGTTGGTTTATATTTGTCAGTCTCTTTCTTCTTCACTGTCTTATTATACACACATTTTAACCGGCCTGTTTCTGTTGATGGTCTTCTTGTTACTTCATGCATCTTCAGAATATTGTGGTCCCAATAGTTCCTGTCTGAGGGCACAGCAGGATGTCTAGATGCAGTCCTCATTAAGGAGGATTTTATACTCCAGCCTCTGTTATGATTACTATCACTAGAAGACAAAGTGTTAAACTCATAAGTATCCCAAATGGCACTCCATTTCCTATATAGTACACTTCTTTGAAGTTCATTGGCCTTGGTCAAAAGGAGTACACACACAACAGTGACTAGTAAGGAGCCATTTTGGATGCACCAGAACTCTGTATGCCCGGCGGTGCACTGATTTTCCCATGTTTCATATTCGACAGAACAGTGAAACGCTGATGTTGTGCAAATGGACAGAACTGAAAATAATTGGTTGAATATGTCCGTCTTACTCAACAGTCCTGTTACCTCTCTGCCTCAGATCTTAACAGTCCTGTGTCATTTCTCGTTGTTCATTAGCTACAGTGCTATGCAAGTACAAACAAAAAAAAATTGTGAATTACAGGATTTTCTTTGTTCCAATCTCGGAAAGAGTATGTCTATTTTTTCAGTGACAGTTAAGATCAGGGTGTGTACATTCGCACTAAGAGGTGTAATAATTATGTTTAAAACACCTGTTGCTTCTAGGGCTGGGACGGTATTGCAATACTTCTTAGTATCGTATGTAACGTCTTCAGGAAAGCAACCCTGATGTCAGAAACATCATTATGTGGCTGTCGATAGTCAAATGTATTTATTTTCTGCTGCAAACAGCATTATATTTCATATACAGCAGGTTTAAACGAGCTGAGGAGTTTGGTATGCAATGTGTTTTCATTTTTGCCAAGGCGATTTTGGTATCGTCACAGCCCTGGTTGTTTCAGTGTGGCTTCTCTGTGTTTAAGTAATTGTAGCTAACTGGATCAGACGCCCTGGAATACGGGGCTATGGCAAGCAACAATGGACACCACTGCCCTGTATCGCACACTCTGGGGAAGAATAAAAACGATGATGATGAGAGAATTAGGACAACGATGAACATAAAGACTTTGCTCATACCCTTTAGGATCGTGTTCAACAGAATAAGACAACTTGAACAATGGCCATGAAACTTCTGAACTCCTCTCTCTCCTTAGGCTTGGACTGTGTGATGCCGAGGTGAGGTTGGCTAACAGTTAAGGTGTTAAAAGAGGCCACTGTGTTTCTTTCTTACAGGATGCTATGTAATGTATTCACTGGAATGTCATTCGTCTTTTCCCATGACCCGGGAAACACATGACATTCAAAGGCTTAGGTCGGACTTACCCACAATGCCGTTCAGTCAAAGAGAGAATATGAACACCTGCTTAATTTGCTATGAAGAAAAACACAATTCAGAGAGAAATTTGTTTTCATTTAACTCTGTAAACTACCAGTTGTAAATAAGTGTCTAGCCTTCTTACCTGTAACTAAATATAATTTTTATGCAATAAATTATATTTCCTAGTTTAACAAGTACCTTCGTTGTCTTGTTTTGCTTGTCTGGATCGGTAACTTGTTCACTGTGATACAAAGGGGAAAATAGCTGTCATATTGACAGGCCAGTATTGAGGTTTGTCAAAAGCAGATCCACTTCATGGCAGCCTTTAATCATTTACTGAGGCAGGGATTCAATTCAGAAGCGGGTGATAAGCACTTCAGTTTCTGAAGAAATGTTTAGAGTTGACATACCATATTCAGCTTGTCCGGTGAATGTTAATCTCGGCAAACGCCTGCATGATCCGCAACGTCTATAACCCACTTATGTGTTCATCCTGAACAGTCTGACTAGTCAAAAACACATCGCTTGTGGAGCCAGGTCAGAGACAACTTCCAGGTCAGGCCTCCCTACATCCCTGCCAGCCAGTTAAGAGACAACTTCCAGGTCAGGCCTCCCTGCATCCCTGCCAGCCAGGTCAGAGACAACTTCCAGGTCAGGCCTCCCTGCATCCCTGCCAGCCAGGTCAGAGACAACTTCCAGGTCATGCCTCCCTGCATCCCTGCCAGTTCACGGTCACCTGTCAGCTCCTGCAGCTTTTTCAACAACCTGCCTGTTCAAGTCTTCACCAGTCCAGCATCGACTACAGAGTCCAGCCGCACCCTCAGATCCTTAATTTAAAACCCCTGGCCTTAGTTGATCCATTCTCATTTCCCTCCTTAATCCCCAGTCTCAGATCCATTCCATTTCCTTAATCAATATTCTAAACTCATTTCAATGTCTGGTCCCTGAACTCATTAACTGGATATAATGGCCACATGCCTGTGTGGCTGCTCTGACGAGGAGATGTTTTGTCCGCAGAGCGGAAAGACAAGCTTTCAAGCAATCAATTCTTTGGATTGGTGGATACATCCCTTTATTTGCATACTTTACTAATATTCAGTAATAGGTGTTGACCTCTACAGATTAAGCCTCATGCTCTGATGTTAACTAACTCCACTAAAGTTTTGACAGAGAGTTAAATAGGCTGAGGGTGGGGTGGTGCATGGTTCATGCTCCTATGCAATTCAAACGCAGTTGGGCCAGGAGGGCCTGTTTGGACAAGACGCTTAAGGACCACATGGATAAATGGGGGTGAAACTTAAACAGATCATCGTCTGCACACCATGAATACAGCCTCTGCCAAAGCTTCACTGGGGGCGTGGACACTTCCGCGGACGTCGTGATTGGGTGATGCACTTCTGCATAAAAAAAGAAAACGATAATCTACACGTTCTGCAAATGAAGCAGAGAGGAGGGACAGAGAGTAAAGCTTCAGTGAGTAAAGAGTCACATAAATATATAGCACTTCATTTATGATTGTACTCACAGAACAGCACTTCTTACAAAATAAATATTATTTGATAAAGATCCTTTTACTACATTGACTGGGAAACAAAAACTAAACATATGCCACAGTTGGAAAACACAATTTTAAATTGTCATGCATTGTTTTTAAATGAGACATTGCAATTGGAGGAACAATGGGAAAGAAGAATCTACAGAAAGTGTAACCCCAATTTTGAGTAATTGCCATTGCAATTTTTTTATACAATACTCTGGAGTTTTCAACACACTTTCTCTCATTTAGCATCATTCACATTCTCTTAAGTTGTATGCTCACCTATATATTTAAGGACTATAATGTGAGGGCATGTGCTGAACAGACTGACTGTCATAACTTAATACTGAGACTAAAAGTGGAGACAGTAGAATTATAAACAATAAGGGGAAATTCCATGTAGATCTGCATTGGTGCAGGTCATTTGTTTTTTCATCGTATAGTAAACAAAGTAGATCAAACTGATAAATAATATAATAAATAAAGCCCGATCCATATGGACTAGTTTTCTCACCAAAATACTTAGCCCGTTGGTCAGAACCTTTGATTAAATCTTTACGTCTACCTCTTCCGGATCACACCACTTATCAGAATTTAGAAACATTATAAGTGAAGTGGGCAAAAAAACGTCACCTAATTTCTTTACAATTCAAACGGACCGGCGTTTGGATTGCTTCTCATTTCTAACAGAAGGATATTGGCCTCTTACCGGTTATAGCAAAATATACTATCCCGCAGTGCCCTCTTCTGCTTAACATGAGTACTGCAATACTATTACATGAATCGGTGCACTTGTCGTTATGTTTTCTCCTTTGAATTCTGCTATTTTGTCGTGTGTAATCAGGAGGTTTCAAAAAACATTTCAGAATTTGTAACAAATCTTGTTACAAGGACTTGGGGAGCTTCGGTTCTGAGGTAAATCTTCTAGCTTCGGTCAAATTGTTGGCTCCCCCGTCGGAGTCCATTGTTCAGTACCGGTCTCCAGCCTTCACGGCTGTCTCCTATTATTCCACACAGAAACAATGCAATTATTTGTTATGAATACGTTAGTTAGGGTCAGTGGCGTCGTATAGCCCCGGTTCTCAAATGGACCAAAACTAAATAATAGCCACATATCTATTAATCTGTAATTCCGATCGCGCTTAATGGCAATGTAGACGTCACTAGCGTGTACATTTTCCGCATATACATTCAAAACCATAGACATATGTCTATGTTCAAAACCCTGTACTTCCTGTCGCGGGAGGGTGCGGCTAAGCCCCGAATGTATTATGATCCTATCGACGCCTCTGGTTAGGGTTGAGCTAAGGATGTTGTAAATCGTTACACAAACCAGGATAGTCACTCAAGTCCTTCCCACAACTAGCGACTTGAACAGAGGACTCTGTTCTGCTACCAAGAATAGCAAATATAAGGCTATCACCTCGACCATGCCCCTTCAAAATAAAAGTCCTGCAACACTATAGTCAAAATGTGTAACTCAGGAGACTGTTACAGTCAATTCGTCTTGCAATAAAAGCATGGACGAGTTTCTCCACAACAGATGGAGAGGGAAACGGCCGCACATTGGCATTGTTCTGAGGAGATGTAACACTGTTTTGGTCTTGTTTCTAATACAGTACACTTCAGAATTATTGGCACCCTAGGTAAATATGTTAAAAATATAATTGTTGTTCATCAGCTTGATCTCAGACTTAAAAAACAATCTTATGAATCTAACTGTTAAATTGAATGAACATTTTTCTAAAAATAAAAAATGTTCATCAAAGAAATAATGATTTTATTAAAAAACTACCTGCATGTCACCAACACTGGGACCCTTAATTTAATACGCTGTGCACCCCACCCTTTGCAAGATTACAGCTCTGAGTGACCGCCTCTAAGGTTTGATGAGGTGGGAGAAGACAGGAGGTTTGAGGCCATTCCTCCAATCAGAAACTCAACAGACCTTGGTCCTCACTTGTGGACTCTTCCTCATCTCACCCCACAGGTCCGGGTGCTGTGATGACCATTGCAAAGGCTTGATTCTATGATCAGTGAACCATTTTTATGTGGTCTTGGAGGTATGCTTGTTTTTCAAGTCTCAGGCTATAAAAATATTTTTGTTGGCTTTCCATCCCACACTACCTTAATGTAAGGTCCGGGGCTTTACTGGACCTTAAATAAATGCTAAATCCTGTAATATCTCATCATTTATTTATTTGTAGGATAAGTAGTATATAATATTTGTACATCCTTTTCTGTTGGATTATACATTTAAAAAAATGACATCGGACTATTATTCTGAAGGACAAAACAACAAATCCATATTAGTTATTGTTGCTGCTTTCATACCGGTGTGCTGCTCAGTCAGTACAACAATAACAAGTCTGAGCTACTTTCGAGTCTGTCGTCGGATCCAAGCAGTTCTGAGCCGTAAAAACAACTGACATCAATTAATGTGGTCTTTTCACAAAGATGTAAGACTGTTTCAGGACACGCGTCGAATAGTAGGTGAGTTCTTTTTGACGTTATTGAAGTATTGATAAAACTGTTTATATTCTTGACCATACATCGCGCCTACACTTTCCAATTTGTTGGTTCGGGACAGTATCCTGCAGGTGCCAAGAAAATTCCCCATGGTGTTGTAAGTTACATTTATGGTACTACTACTGGAATGCTCCAGCGGTAGAGGAAATCAAAATAGTTATACCTTTACACGTTGCATTGGGTTGTCCATGGTCTGTTGGAATGTGTTATCACATATTGCCAATGTTAAACTCGTGATCGGTCTCTGTTTGTGATTGGTAATAAGGTGACGCTACATCTTTACTCAGCAGGTTTGCAAACTAGTGGAACTGGAATGGAGGTCAATATTATATTTGCATGATGTCGAAAAGGATGCGAGATCAGCTTTTTACAATTCTAGTCTTCGTGTGGCTAACTGGCCCTAAAGAGGTTGCAAAACTCGTGTTGCACAAGACAATAGCTATAGCCACGAAATCAGATTGTCTTTCTGCTGAGTCTGGGCTTGTCTGGTGGTTTCATGTGATTTCTCCTGTCACGTTTTGCTTACTTGCTTACTCAGTTAACCTAGAGCTGTACGCTTGGGTAATTTGGTCAGTTGCTCCTTTATCTTGCCATGGCCGTCCACACGCAGTTTTCGTGCACCTCTTGAGAGAAGGCTGGCTACATTTTTATGGACGGAATGTGTCATCCTATTGAGATTCTCTGTCACGTTATGGCGCCTTGAAGTAAGCACTGAATGCTGCATCGTTTGTTGGGTTGTTGGGTGCTTATACAGTGGGGAGAGCAAGTATTAGATACACTGCCGATTTTGCAGGTTTTCCTCCTTACAAAGCATATAGAGGTCTGTCATTTTTATCATAGGTACACTTCAACTGTGAGAGATGGAATCTAAAACAAATATCCAGAAAATCACATTGTATTATTTTTAAAATAATTAATTAGCATTTTATTGCATGACATAAGTATTTGATCACCTACCAACCATTAAGAATTCCAGCTCTCACAGACCTGTTTGTTTTCCTTTAAGAAGCCCTCCTGTTCTCCACTCATTACCTGTATTAACTGCACCTGTTTGAACTCGTTACCTGTATAAAAGACACCTGTCCACACACTCAATCAAACAGACTCCAACCTCTCCACAATGGCCAAGGCCAGAGAGCTGTGTAAGGACATCAGGGATCAAATTGTAGACGTGCACAAGGCTGGGATGGGCTACAGGACAATAGGCAAGCAGCTTGGTGAGAAGGCAACAACTGATGGTGCAATTATTAGAAAATGGAAGAAGTTCAAGATGACCTCCATGCAAGATCTCACCTTGTGGGGCTTCAATGATCATGAGGAAGGTGAGGGATCAGCCCAGAACTACACGGCAGGACCTGGTCAATGACCTGAAGAGAGTTGGGACCACAGTCTCAAAGAAAACCATTAGTAACACGCTACGCCATCATGGATTAAAATCCTGCAGCGCACACAAGGTCCTCCTGCTCAAGCCAGCGCATGTCCAGGCCCGTCTGAAGTTTGCCAATGACCATTTGGATGATCCAGAGGAGGAATGGGAGAAGGTCATGTGGTCTGATGAGACAAAAATAGAGCTTTTTGGTCTGAACTCCACTCGCCGTGTTTGGAGGAAGAAGAAGGATGAGTACAACCCAAAGAACACCATCCCAACCGTGAAGTATGGAGGTGGAAACATCATTCTTTGGGGATGCTTTTCAGCAAAGGGGACAGGACGACTGCGCCGTATTGAGGGGAGGATGGATGGGGCCATGTATCATGAGATCTTGGCCAACAACCTCCTTCCCTCAGTAAGAGCATTGAAGATGGGTCGTGGCTGGGTCTTCCAGCATGACAACGACCCGAAACACACAGCCAGGGCAACTAAGGAGTCGCTCCGTAATAAGAATCTCAAGGTCCTGGAGCGGCCTTGTCAGTCTCCAGACTTGAACCCAATAGAAAATCTTTGGAGGGAGCTGAAAGTCCGTATTGGCTCGCGACAGCCCCAAAACCTAAAGGATCTGGAGAAGCTCTGTATGGCGGAGTGGGCCAAAATCAAATACTTGTTCTCCTCACTGTAAGTAGTGTGTCACTGCCTTTCTGTTTTTATCCAGTTAGGGAGAACTGGTAGAGGACTCTTGTCTTTGAGGTACTATTTAACCTGTTTGTATCCAATGGTTTATTAGTAGCCCACACATTTTTTTTATTTTTAACAATGACAATCTATTGGCTAATTGGTGTAGTTATAAACATTTCAAAATGGTGTGTTTAGGACTACAACTGTTTAGAATAATACTACTACTTAATACTACGATCGTGAGGAGCATACATGTGAGCACTCCTTCCTTCTGTCTCTCTGTAGGTCCTGCATCGTGACTGCCCAGACAGGGTAGGCCTATGACCCTGGTGTCCTGCATCGTGACTGCCCAGACAGGGTAGGCCTATGTCCCTGGTGTCACCTGAGCCTCTTCCCCACCCTATGGCCGGTCAACCTCGGGTAAAGCCATCCTGCTAAGCCTGGGAGAAGCCCTCAACTCCACCCTCTTTTCCCCATTCCCTTTCCATCTCTCCTCCATCTGTCGTTTCCCCCCCGTTTCCTTTCTGCCTCCCTCCCTCTCTGTCTGTGTGGTAATGGATGGGAGAGATTCTCTACAGGCCAGTGTCAATTCCTCCTACATCACACCTCCTGTTCACTCGACCCTGATGGCTGACCAGGACGAGATGGAGGATCCTGACCAGGTGAATAACAGCACCAGTAATAACAGGCTCATTTCTGTGCTTATGTTTGGAGAATCCTGACCAGGTGATTAACAGCACCAGTAAAAACAGGCTCATTTCTGTGCTTATGTTAGAAAGGGGCTTGTTGTTATGCTGTTGGTTACCTGTTGTTTAACTGTCAGATTTCCAAATGCAGTCCACTAAAACTGGTGTGCTTTTTCCTTTCCCCATAACATATCTAGCTCTTCACATTATACACTTATGTGAAGAAGGTAGTACACCCTCTGGGAAAGTTTTGCCTGCCTTAACCCCCGTGTCCACATAAGCATGCTGTTTTAGGGTTCCTTCACCATGTACTTCATTCTGCTTAACTTAAACCTATGGTCCTTATTAGAGGACAGTTGTCTGTGCCATGCTTTGGTAATATACTTATCAGGTCCACCAATCCCAAATAGCTAAGAGAAATAAAAAATGCATACACTATCAAAGCTCAGGTCTTAGGAGGTTAAAACTGGCATTCTCTGCACTGACCAGGAAAGAATGGGTCTGTAAAATATCCCTGCAGAACCCCACATTCCCTTTCCCTAACCACTGTTTTTAATGGAGGCCCTGCACCTGATACACATTCAAATGTAAAATGGCACACAGGTGACAGATTCCTGACATTAATCAACTGTGCTCAGTAGCTTGCTTTTAATGTAATTTGTTAAGTTAGATTATCTTTTATTAGTCAATTGTTTGACGTGAAGACTACATATCCGTATGTCCAAGTATGTGAGACAACTTTCAAGGGTTTGTACTCATTTTTTTTTACATGACTGTAGCTGGACCGGGCCCCTCTCCTTCTCAAGCAGCCCCACATGGGGCTCTCAGGGGCCAACGGGGGCCCTCTAATCTCCCGCTGTCCAGGGGACTCTTACTGCCTGGTGTACATGATCTTCTTCCTGCTGGGAATCGGCTCACTGCTGCCCTGGAACTTCTTCATCACAGCCAAACACTACTGGATTTATAAGCTGAGTAACAACAAAACTGCATCAGCTGCTCACGGAGAGGAGCAACGCCCAGATCTTAGTGTGAGTCGGTGCGTCTGAAGCATGCTTGCATTTCTAAACTGGCCCTGACGTCCTAACATAGGCAAATCATGCAGTGTGTGGATGTTTTGACAGTAATAAATTATGAATTTGTGTTCATCCCAAAAAGGTCCTCATGAGTGTTGTGGTGTGTGTAAAGCACTGCCTTGGTTACTTTTGGAATTTATTCTGAGTGTTCTTTCACTTCTCAGTGATCGTAAGCAACACAGTTATCTTAGGAAAGACTGATAGAGAGGTTGAGAGAGAGATGGTGGTTGGAGGGCGAGAATGAGAGAATTAGGTTTTTTTGTTGCTTGTTATTCTAAGAAATTGTGATTTCTGAAGGTTATCGTCTTTGGAACAATGCAGGTGTGGGCATTTTGCTCATACTCTTTATTTCCTAGCGTTTCTAGAACCAAAACGTAATCGAGTACGGAATTCTTGAGGGAATTCCACCACTATAAGGAACAAGGGACACAGACTGAGACCAAGGTGTCCTTTACAGCTGGGACCTGCTTACACATGTTTACACATACAGTTTAGTTTCAGTGGATTTTGGGCATTCAACACATCAATAAATGTAGCTTCTTTTAAGTATTATACCTTAGTCAATGCACAGAATACAAAAGCTTGCAAAAACAATTACAAGTAACACAAAAATAAAAATCTGTTTGGATAAAAAGATCACAGTTAACACCGACAGCTGCAGACGGTTATATTTACACAGAGGGTATTCTTCTGGTAGCACAATAACTTGCATTGCCCAAAACGGTTACAAGCAACACAAACAAAAATCTTTAAAAAAATGTTTTATATGGGCAAAGAGGACAAGAGTACCCAGTTTAAGTTTGGTCTGCAGACTTCCATAAGCAAGGAGCGTAACTGGAAAAGGCAGTCGTACCTTATTATGTGGAGATTGCTGGGGAATTCTCTTTAAAGCACTTTTATTTAGAAGTATTTTATAGATCTGTTTCAAGGACAGTGAGGTCCAGCCCACTCTTTGATATAAACTGCAGTGGTGTGTTCTGTAGCTAACACCCGAAATAAACCTGAGTGCACAATAAGCAGCATCCCGTGGTCTGTGTGGATGCCGTAGCATGTAGATAATATCCACATTATCTATAACCAACATGAAAGTAGCTTACACAATTCCTTTCTATTTGTGGAGGACAAACATGTTCTGTTTCTGTAGAGGAAGACTAGCTTGATCTTTAGACTTTACAGAGTTCATCAACATGTATTTTAAGCCAAGTATTTATATGCAGAGACTTGATTAATTCGAGAGCCATCTATGTATGTGAGTGCAAGTGTATATTCAAACAGCTTTTCTGACTTATTAAATATCATAATGTGTTTTCTTTGCAGTTTAATGCTGAAGTATGTAAGTTGTTTTTGTATTAACACATTGCTATTCTATTAATCTGGAGCGTGAATGAATTCCAACTGATCAGATGGTCCCAGGCCCGCATCTTAAAAGCTCTGTATACGCTGTGCTGCTGCCAAGGAATAAAAGTGGTCGACCCACGCAGTGGCAGGAAAATTGTTCCTGCATGCAGGAAGTGATGCGTTTGACGTATCAGAATAAGTTGAAGCTGAAAAAAACAAGTGACTATAATGTTGTGGCTTAAGAAGCGAGACACGCTAGTGAGACAATTTTATAAAATATTGACCAGTTCAGAATGCAATGGTATCTAAGAAAATAAATTTTAGATCAAAGGAAAGCAAATCTGCACAAAGAGAGGCAGTCAGACGCCATTCGAAAACTTGAGTGAACATTGGTGCTGCTGCCAATCCACAATGGATGGAACTCAAGGAGCTACATGCATCGCATTGCGATGCTGATGAGGCAGTTTTTGGGATGAAGACCTCTTTTCTTAGTTGAATTGAATGGAGTGAACAGATACCATGCAGGGCTTTAAGAGTGAACTGGCGTCACACCAGCGACGGGCGAGATTTCTGGGAACGTGATGCGGAAATACTTCCTGTTCTTGAAAGTTACGTACTTCAGCTTTAAGTTGTAATAAAGACCCATGTAGTGTCTTAAAATCTGTCTCCAGCTGGAGTAATGCTGGGTCAACCATTGCACCAGTAGAGAACATGAGTGTTGTCAGAGTGTAGATGAATTGTACTTTCTTATCTCTTCACCAATATTGTCTATGTAGAGAGTTAACAGTAATGGACCAAGTACAGAACCTTGTGGGACCCCTTTAAACAACTCCAGTGGCTCCAACTGGATGCCGTCTACTCTAACAGACTGACCTCTATCCTTAAGATAGTCATGAAACCAACAACAGGCATCCGGTCCAAGTCCTGTTGATGACAGTTTACTCAAAGGTGTCATGTGGTCTACAGTGTCAAAGGCATTAGACAAATCTACCAACATGGTGGCACAGCACTTACTATTGTCTAAGTCATTAGCAATGTCATTTACCGTACGTACTTATGTCATAGTGGTACTGTGTTTAGGTCTGAAACCAGATTGAATGCTGGAAAGAGTATTGGTACATTAAAAAAATATTTTTTTATTTATTCACCAATGACTCTAGAAAAAAACAGGCGAGCTTAGAGATGGGCCAATAATTGTCCAATTCACTACCATCACTCCCAAAGTTGGAGAGTGGCATTCCTTTCAGAAACCTTTTTTGGATTGTAGGTGTACAGTACTAATAAGAACAATTTGAAGAACAAATAGGTCAAGGTGAGGACATCAAACTGTAGACTGATGGAGGAAATTACATACACAGAACTCTCTTTGTTTTTCACATTCTCTCAGTTCCTCATTTCCTTTAAGCCTTCATATTGAAGGAGAAACATCTGTTGCTTCTATATTGATGCAGTTACAGAAGAATACACATTTTAATTATGAAGGAACCTGTATGTTCCCAACGTTCAGGCGATGTTCAAACCCTACATCTCCAGCCAAGCTCTTCTTTCTGCTGCCACAAAAAGGCATGGGTGCAATTTTTCTGTGATAAATGATAGATTTAGGGCAAACCACAACTGGGGTTAGTGTGAGAATTTGGTTAGATTAAGGCGCTATATGTTAAGTTCAGTGTAAGGATTTGGTTAGATTTAGGCATAACATTTGGATTACTGAGGTTAGGGTTTGGTTTAGTGTTAGGATTAATAAACCAAGGGTTTGAATTGTGAGCATGTCTATCTAAACTGGTTTGGTCTGATCTTGACAGGTCTACTTTGAGAGCTATCTGGCCATTGCCTCCACGCTGCCGTCAGTGCTGTGTCTGCTTCTCAACTACCTTCTGGTCAACAGGTAACACGGGTTCACCGATACACACACCCAGCCCTCTGAGTCCCCTCCAAACTCACACACACCTTTTGATGTGTCATCCAGTACATTATATGAGCGACAGGAAGGCTGTTACTCTGACAGGCTGCTGGTTCTTCATCACATGGCCAGTAGGTCGATGGAAGATGGTGGTCATCTGCCAGTGTCCCGAGGGCTACACGTCCCCAGGCCAGAATGGTGTCAGACTGACCTTTTAAATAGACTTGCAGAATGTCTACCCGTGGCCTGTTGACTGAGATGCGTGATTCTACTGTGGCTATACCAGGTGCTCATTCTGCCATTCCCAACCCCGCCAATCCCGCCTGCCCACTGGCATTCCACACAGGCCTTCATGGTCACGGGTTTCTCACGCAGCTCGGTGGCTTTCAGAGGGTGGCCAGTTTAGACCGGCGAACCAAATATGGGACATTCTCGTGACTTGGATCCCTTTTGAAGAGTAAAACATGCACATAATTCAATTTGACAAATACCTCCTGTCTTTTTTTTTTTCTTTTTTTTTTAGAGCGGCTAATGTTTTCATGTGTCGTGTCTTGAACAAAGTCATATATGCGTTACATTGCGTTAAAAGTTTCCACTTTGTTCATAAAGGCTTCGTACTTGCACACTCACTGGAAGGGGTCATTCGAGGGTCTAATTAGCCCCCTACATCCCTGGCCTCTTCACACCCTCCGCTTCGGGGACTCTTCGGCATTTGGCGAGGTGTGGGTGATCGAGTGGGGGAGTGAAGGGAGTATGTAGGGATTTTGCCACGATTAGCATTTGAAAGTTACCCTTTGTTACGTAATTATAGTAAAGTTAAGAATAGGTTTTTTTTGTTGATGTATTGGGACATGTTGATTAAAGGCAATCTGCTTTTTTTTTTAATGGTTGATCAGTGTTTCATGATCCATTAACTTGTGGACTGTGATGTGGATAAGCCTATTCAAATGATCACCTGAGAACAATCATTTCTTAGTTGATTGTGAGATCATTTCTGTAGGATAATTAGGCTTCTGTATCTTCATGACATTTGATTCTCCTTACGGCTGAAACCTCCAGCCTCTGCATGTCTGACTTCATGGTCCGTTTATTTGACTGCTACCATACAGGGGCGCTGCGAATCCAATATGCTCTTGAAAAAATCTTAACATACGTTCAAATGGCTTGTCAGATTGTGAATGTTGCCCACCCCCCCACACCCCAGTGTGTGTTCTCTTGGCC